>NW_027472297.1:0-42084 GCF_965638725.1 Aptenodytes patagonicus | reverse complement strand
GGCCCCCCGGGAATATTCGCCGGGAATAAAGCTTGCCTGGCAAACTCGGTGGCTTGGTTTGGGATGGATGCGCCCGAGCAGAAGCAGGGGCAGGAGGGGAAGTGTGGCAGCCCATGCCTCGCCGGCCGAGTGGCGGGGGGGAGCAGGGTGGCAGGGGGAGCAGGGTGACAAGGGAGCCGGGTGGCAGGGTGCAGGGTGGCAGGGAGCAAGCTGGGGCTGGGTGGCTGAGGAGGGACAATAAATGCTGAGAGGGAGGCGCTAGGCGGGAGCTGTGTGAGAACCAGTTTGCGAGGTCCAGATTGGCAGCAGATCCTGAACCAGGAGGAGCTGAGCATCCATACGGCCCCTGCCGAGATCAGACGAGACGACAGCGACTCGGTTTGGGGGAAGAAATTGGAGGCGGGGGAAGCTTTTTTGCTGAAATGAAATTTGAACCCCAAAGTGGGAGGGAAGTGGAGGTGGGGGGCACGGCTCTCTCCACATGGTTATTACTGCTGTTTTCCACCCAGCTGAAAGGAGAATGTAGCTTAATATGGACCCGCGGGGAGGAGAAGCGATCGGGAACGGGGATTTGTCAGGAGGGAGCTGGGAAACAGCGAGAGAGACGTAGAGGTGAGAGTGGCCAGCGCATTGCCCAGGGAGGTGTTTGCAGCCCGGCAGGAGAGGATGGAGCCGGGCTGGAACAAGGCGCTATTGTTCTTGGCGAGCGGGGGCCGGCCCGCGGCCCCCCAGACCCGCAGAGCTGGCAGAGCTGGCACGGATGCGGGGAAGGTTTTTGGGACCGGTTTTCCCGGCGGATTGCCGGCTGGAGAGTGGGAAGAGCTCGGGGTGTTGGGGTGCAACCAAAAGGACCGGCCGAAACGCCGGGGGAGGCGAAGGGGCGGCGTGCCCCGGGGCCTGGCGGGCGGATGGGGGGGTGATGGCAGGTGAGCCGGGGAGAGGACAGGGATGAGATGGGGGAGTTTGGAATCAGCGAGTGGGAGGGTGGGGGCAGCGGAGTGGGGGCTCAGCAGCCGGGGGATGGCACGGGGACGGGGCTGTACGAGCAGCAGTGGGGCAAAGCCTGGTGTCCCTCGGCTGGCAGGAGCAGCGGCTCCCCCTCGACGCATGCGCGGGGCTGGGGAGGGCGAGCCGGGGGGGCTTTTCCCCTTGCTGGCCTGGGGACCCCCGTCACCCCACGGTCCGGGTCCTGCTGCGATTCCCTCTTGGCTGTTGGCATCTCCCTGTCAGCCCCCAGCCCATCGCCGCCATCCCACACGTCCCCTCGGTCCCTTGCCCCAGCGCCCGCCATCGCTGCCCTTGGCCCACTGCCACTGCCGTCGGTGTCTCGCTTTCTGCCCCCAGCGCTGGGCACGGAGGTGTTGGCAAGAGCAGCGGCCCCGTCTCGCTGCCGGCATCAGCCACCACATTGCCGCAGCCACCGGCTGTCCCCCGAGCCACGCCGGTGCTTTGGGGACACCCCAGGGTGCTGGCGAGGCGCGTAGGGGCTGGAGGAGGAGGAGGAGGAGGAGGAGGAGGAGGGAGAGACGGGCGGCCCCGCGGGGTCTGGGGGCTGTGGCCGGGGAGGGGGCGGCAAGGCAGGGGCCAGCCTTCGCATGGCTCGGGGCGAAGCTGAGCTTGTCCCAGCCCTCGCTGGGCCCCCTGTGCTATGGCCAGGGGCCAGCCTTGGCCCCCCCCCCCAACCCAGCTGGAGAAGAGAGAGACCCCCACACACACGGTGCAGCCCTGGCATTTGCTCCTCATGCCCCCCCCCGGTTCCCACCTCTCTGATGCTTCAAACGCAGCAATGCCTAAAGGCAGCAGAAGCACCTTAGCAAGTGCACACTAAATATTTGAACACGCACGGGTGGCTTTGGGTTCGCTGCTGCTCTCGCCGTTCCCCAGCCCCTTCCCCGGCGTCTGCCTCTCTGGAGCCCCCCAAATTTGGGGGGGTACCCGCGGGGGGCTTCTCCTCCCCTCCATGACAGGGGTGTAATATTTGCTCGGCAACTCTCGCTCTAAATTATTTGCTCCGCTCCAACCAAGCGAGCGCGGTGCTCGGCATTGCCGTGCCACCGCGGGTGCGTGTCATCGTGTGGTCCCCCGTCCCCGTCCCCCCCCCCCCCCAGCCCACCCGCTGCCAGCCCCGGCTGCACGTGGTGGTACCACAGCATCCGCGCGACGCCCGCTTCCCCATCCTTCATCCCCGCGCCCTCCCCTCCTCTTCCTCCCAGCCTCAGCACCCTGCAGCCGGGCCGGGCGCCCGTTGGGGCGGGGGGAACAGCGTTCCCCTCCCCTCCCCGGCATTCCTCGGGAGTGAAACACAAGAGCTGGCAGGGCACTCCTGCTTTCTCTGGCCTCCGCTCCTCCGGTGCCTGAACAAAGCCCTCCTGCCTCTCCCGGGAACCCGGGGTTTGAAACAGGAGAGGCGGCTGGTGCTGCGTGGCAAAGCGAAATGTCCTCCTCCAGCCTATTTTGGGTTTCTAGGGGGGGGGTTGGAGGACAGAGGCGGGCACGGTCCCCGCCGGTCCCCCGCGGGGGGCAGCTCCGGCCGGGTACCCGGCCGGAGCTGCCCCCCGCGGGGGACCGGCGGGGACCGTGCCCACCCCGTAGCATCCTCCCCAGCTTGGGAGATGCCGGAGGGCTGGCCGCTGGCCCTTGGCTGGGCTTTGCGTCCCCGCCATCTCACTGCCATCGTATTGCTATGGAAACTGAGCCCTGGAGAGGACCGGTTTAACCCCGGTTTGGCCCCAGTTTTGGTCCCGGTTTGGTCCCATTGCCACAATCCATCCGTGGCAATAACAGGTCGGCGTATCTGGACCAGCTTCGCCCCTTCGTCCCGCGATCCGGGATGATGCATCCCAGAGGGAGCGTGCGCTCCGGCCCCCGGCCGCCTTCCCAAAGTCCGACCCCCCCTCCACCCTGCAGAACAAAGCCCCCCCCCCCCTTCCCCACCGCCCCCAGTGAAACAGGCCCCTGTCGGAGCGCAGTCCCCGACAGCGAAGGTTATTTTAATGGATGCATTACTTTAAACGAACCCTCCGCCATCTGTTCCACCCCCTAATTACGCATGCAAAAAAAGCCCATCTCACAGCCAGCGCAGGAGAAAGTAAAGATATAAGTGATTTAAATGCATGTATCCGCAGCTCCGCCGGCAGCTGGGCTGGGCTGCGCTCCTCGCCTTCCTCCCGGCTGCCAGGCGAGCCGGGCAAGTTGCAGGCGAGAAGGCAGAGGGATGGCTCTCCTGGGTCCGGCAGCTGCCGACACCTCGGGAGGGTGGCAGTGCTGCCGGACGGTGGGTGCAGGCAGGGGTTGGAATTTGGTGGCTGCATCCCCCGCCCCGTTGCCTCTCCCCGCCGCCCCCCTGAAGGTTAGCTCTGCCCGCCGGCTGCCAGCCTCGGCGTGGCGGCGGCTGAGCCTTCAAAGCGCGGGGACACGCCGCCGTCCCCGGGCTGCCGCGGTGCATGGCGGGGGTTTGGGGGGAGCACCCCCGGCTTGGCCGGGCTCCTCGCCCTGCCGCTGTTTGGTGGTGGCTCGCGCAGGCAGGGTGTCCCGCAGTGCCAGCTCTGGGTGTACACAGCCCCCGGGTGACTCTGGGGTCCTTGTCCCCTGGGACAGGGGCTGGGGGGGGGGGGGGGGCTTTGCCCCCGGGCTGTGCTCAGGGGTCCGGGGCTGTTTCCCAAGCAGCAGCTGCGTTTCCATGAGCCACTCCAAAATCCAGGGATCCCGGACCCTGAGTGTCCCCGGACGATGTTTGACCCTGGGGGTTCGTCCTTCGGGGCTGCGGAGGGTGAGAGCAGGGTGGGGGGGGTCTGAACAAGTGCCCCCCGGAGAGGCAGAGCCCATAGGTGTTTGAAAAACGCCATTTTTAAGTCAGTCTCCTGGGTCGGGGAGTCCCAGCTGGGGGCGGGGGGGGGGGGTGGGGGGTGACAACGCGCCGGAGCTGCGGTGCAGGAGGCTTGCGTCCGGCCACCGTCCCCAGGGCTGCCCCGGCGTGACTCAGTTTCCCCCACCCCCAGCGCAAACCCTCTCCTTGTGCCACCACCCATGGGGCCGGGATGGGTGACCGACGTGGCTTTGGGTGACCCCATGGTGACAACGCAGGACGGCGACCACCGTAGCAGGGCCACCGCCTGGCGCCGGAGCCGACGGCAGTCCTGGGTGCTGGTGTCCCCCCCTCTCCCTCTGTCTCCCTCTCTCTGTGCCTGACTGCAGCAGATGCGCCAGCTCTGCAGGAAGAGGGAATTAAGTTGGGCTGGAGGAATTTTAAAGATTGCTGCAGGCCTGAGGGTCTTAGATCCCCCCGCGGAGATGGGCAGTCATGCAGAATTAATCCTATCGGCAGCCTGGCTCGGCTTCAGCCGGTGCAGAGCTCCAGGAGAGCGCGAGGGAGCGCGGGGGGCGATGCTGGGGGCGGCTGAGCGAGCCCCGGCGCCTCTCGGCGTCGATGGGAAATTAATAATGAAAAATTAAAAGCCCCAACTCAGCCTTCCCCCCCCCCCTCCCCAGCCCGGAGGTGGGACTCGTATGGGGGGAGGAGGCGGGAGGATTCTGCAAAGCTTAAGGAAAACCTGTTTGCCATAGCAAACGGAGCCCGGTGGTGTGAGAAAACGCCGGGGCCGCATCCTGCTCTTGGTGATCGGTGCTGTGGTACAGCCAGAGCTCTGCCCTGTGCCGTGGGGGGGGGGGGGGGGGGGGCGGGCTGGCTGCGTCTTGAGTGGGGGCACCCCTTTGCTGCCATCACCCAAACCCATCTGCAGTGGGCTCATGCGGTGGCAGGAGGCAGCTCGGGGTGCCGCGCTGGCGCAGGGGACGTGGGGACGCACCGGCCGTCCCCACGTGCTGCACCAGCCGCACGCCACGTCCAAGGGGATGCCAGGGTGGCATCTGGGCACCCTGTGGCTCTGCCAGCCCCACGGGCAGCCTTGTCCCCATTGTCCCTTCTGGCTGCCAGGGCTGCGGTGCCACCGTGCCAGCGGGCTCGGTGGCTGCGTGACACAGGGCAGGGTGGCCCGCGAGGGCTCTGCAGCTGCTGCTGAGCCCTCTGCTCCTCTGGTTTATAAATAATGCAGCACCGAGGCGTGCTGGCAGCGCCGCGCACACGCCTGCAGCCCCGGCACGGCGGCGGGTGCTTCGGGGGCGAGCGACGGGTGCTGTCACCCCGTCTGGGTGACACCGGGCCGCACCACCCCGGCAGGGAGGAGGCGAACCCCAATGTCCCCGCACCCCCTTGCTCCCCACGCCACCCCCCAGCTCCACGTGCCCGGAGTGGGTGGTGGTGGTGGCGAGTGCCCACGGTGACCCCACGCGCGGGGACGTCCCCGCGCCTCGTGGCGGTGGCGCCGATGGCGGCGCACAGCTTGCACGGTTGCCATGGCGATGTGCCGGCGCTAACGAACCCGAGTAAACATTAACGAGGGAGAGCCCCACGCGGGTGGGGGGCCGCGGCGCTCGGGCCTGAGGACCCAGGCCTCCTGCGGGACTGGGTGCTGGGGTGGGGGTCACAGGATCGTCCGTGTGTCTTAGGGTGCACCTGGGAGCACCGCGCCGGATGCCTGGGTCCACTCTAGGTGCTGCATGAGGCTGTGCTTTAATGGCTGGACTGGGAGCTCTGGGTGCTGGGCAAGGTCCTTGGGGGCAGGACGTCTGGGTCCCCTTCCCACCCAGCTTGGAGGCACCCACGGTGGGAAGGTCCCGACCCCGAGGACCCAGGGGTCCTGTCCCACCTCTGCACGGGCACTGGTGCAATGCACGGCACCGCTATCCAGCGCTGGCCACCATCGCCCTCTCCGTGCAGCACCCATGGGTGCAGGCGTGGCGGGCGGGGCGGGAGGGGATGCAGCCGTGGCCGAGTGCCCCCCCGGGGCTGGCAGGGAGCTCGGGGCGTTCCTGGCAGCAGCTGCCGCGCGGCCCTGCCACCGCCACTGCCTGCAGTTGTCACCATGACTCAACTCCCCGGGTCCCTCCCTTTCCCCCGGCCACGCCGGCACGGGGACCCACACCGTGGTTTGGGTGGGGGTCAGCCCTCCGCACCAGCAGCCCCACCATGCCCAAGGTCCCCTCCAGCGTTTAATGGCGCTGCAGCTCATTAAACAGAGGTGCAGGTGCCCCGGGTACCTTCCTCCTCCCGGAGGGCTCTTAATGAGCGGCTGCTAACGAGCGCCTGCGCTCCCCGCTCGCCTCCCCAGCCCCGGGAAGAGGCTGATTGGCGAGCAGGCACCCGGGAGCGATGGCATGGGCTCCTTTCAGGGAGCTTTAAGGGGTCGAGTGACCCCACGTCCGCTGCCACTTTGCTGTGCCGCGGACGTAGCCCTTGCACTGTGCACGAGGGTGCCACGTCACCGTCGTCACCGTGCCGGTGCCGGAGCCGGATGGTCCACCAGCTCGGTGCCGTCCACCAGCTCGGTGCCGGGGAGCGCCGATGGCTTTCGCAGCCCTCGTGGCCCCGTTGTCTGTCAGCCCGAGGGTGGGGGCCAACAGCACGGCAGCTCCCTGCCTGCAGCCTGCCTGCAGCCTGCCTGATTTTGCAGCAGAGCACCGTCCCTGGGGAAGAGGGCTGAGGGCTGTCACCCTCCTCCCAGGCGTGCGCGGACGTGGCAGCGCCGCGTCTCTCCCTGGCTCCTCGGCGCAGGGCTGCTGCGGGATGTGCGTCATGGGCACCTGGTGCCCCGTGCCTCAGTTTCCCCTCCCAGGGACACAGGGCCCTGGGGGCAGGCGCCAGGGCTGGGCGGGCAGGCAGGGACGTGGGTTGAGGCTCATGTTGGTCCCCCCAGCCCCGTTTTCGTCCCCGTAGTCACATCGTACAAAGCCACCCAACCCCTGGGAAGCCCTCCTTGGGTCTGTCTGTGCAGGGGGCTCCGGGGGGGGGGGGGTCGGTCGAGGGTCCGTGGCTCCCGTGCACCCCAAAAATAACCCAGTGGCACTGATGCGGTGCAGGGATGCAGGTTTGTGGGTACCCCAGAGGAGGTGGGCTGGGGGCTGATGGCTGTGGGGGGCCCTTAGGCTCGGCCTCCTCCTTCGGGGGCTGCACGGGGGGACAGCCCGTCTCGCGCAGATCCATCAACCCGCTCCGGAGCCAGGTCCCCCAGCTCCCTGCCGAAGGGAGCCCTAATCCTCCGTGACATGGTGCCCGGCTCCGCGGTGGCTAATTGCAGTGTCCCCAGCTGAGGATTATGGTTTAAAGCGGGGAAGGAGCAGCGGGAGCAGATGAGCTCCCGAGCAACAAAGCTCCCGTTTCCCTGCAAAGCGACTTTTATTAGGGGTATAATTAAAAGCTGACAGGAGGGGAAAATCACGGGGACGGTCGGGGCGAGGGCTGGGGCAAGGGATGAAGCCACCCGAAGGTCTGCGTGCCCCCCCAGGCATCCGACCCGCCAGCCCCCCGCTCCGACCGCAGCGTTCCTGGCAGGGCAGGAGGCAGTGAGGTGCTGGGCTGGCAGAGGAAATCCAAACTCGGCCCCTATGAAAGGGGCTTTGTGTGCCCGGGAAGGAGCAGCCTTCCTCCTTTTTCTCCTCCTCCTCCTCCTCCCCAGCTGCGGGGCCGCTTTCCCGCCTGGGGGTGGTCTCGCTGTGGCTGCCGGAGGGAAACTGAGGCACGGGGCAGCACGGCAGCCCCGTGTCCTCCTGTCCTGCTTGGGCTCCCGCAAGGGCTTTTCTCCATCGTTTACACCCGTGGCATCGGCAGGGGCCACGCGCTGCGGGTGAGCCGGTCCCTGGGGACATGCTGGGCTCCCCCATGGGTGCCCCAGGCGGTGCCATCCCTGCAGGGTCCCTGGGGTGGATCCTTCCCTGGCCGGGACTGGCCAAGGCTCCGGGAGTGGGGGAGGAATCGCAGGGACAGAGGGACATCACGGGGACGGAGGGACATTTTCTCCTGTCCTCTTCATGCCACCATGACTGCCCTTTCCCCAGTGCCGCCGCCTGCCTCAGTTTCCCTTCCCCCCCTTGTGAGCGCCATGGCTGCCGTCTGGCATGGCGGGACCCCGCATCACCCTGGGGGGGTTCAACCCGCGTCGGTGACACTGGCTGCCCCCATGGATGTGGCCAAGGTCCCCTGGGAAGGGGACACATTGCAGCACCCGGTATTTTGCACATCCCCGGGCAGAAGCTCTCAGGAATGTCCCTCCCGTGCTGGTCGGGTCCCATTGCAGGGAGGAGGGTGGGTGCAGGCAGGGCCCCTCCATCTGGGTGCTGGCCCACCGGCTGCCTTGCCCCGGCCCCGGCCCCGGCGGGGGGCTTGTTCTCCGCCTGGACAGGAAGACGAATGAATTCCATTACGGGATCGCGATTTTATTCCACGTGTCAGGGAGCCTGAGATTAACTTGCTCACCAGGCTGTGACAAACCCAGACACCTGCGTGCACACGCTCGGGCGCGGGGGCTTCGCACGCTCGCCGGGCACGGAGCCGCCTGAGACCCCGCCGTGCCCCCCAGGGCAGGCAGGGCCGTGCCCGTCCCCGCTGCTGCCATTTGGGAGCCCTTCCGGCATCTGAGGAGGGTGGCACCGGCCAAGACAGGGGCCTGGTGCTGCCACCGTGCTGTCCCCTGTCCTAGAGGTCCTTCGGCCACCCCAGGATGCAGGTCTTGCAGCCGGGCGAGGGGTGAAGCATCCTCCCGGTACAGCTCCCCTGCAGCCCGGCACTGTGCTGGGAGGCCACGTGCTGCCAAAAAATGGGCTGGGAGGAAGGTGGGAAGGGGGACACGGGGGTTTGGAGGGCCTGTCACGGTGGCTGGTAGTGCTGGGGACAATGCAAGGCCAGTGGACTGCTCTCATTCACCCCAGCCGAGCAGCTGCCTGCCCCGGGAGAGCGTGTCAGGGCCGTGCATCCGTGTCGGGGCTGCGCAGCCGAGTGCACGGAGCCGTGCCGTGCCGTGCCGTGCCATGCCGTGCCGTGCCGTGCCGTGCCGCGGGGCCGGCTGCTCTCCCCTCGCCGCCCCCCCTGCGCGGGCACAGGCAGCTGGCTCTGTTTGCTGGAGGCTTTGCGCATTCCAGTTCGTGGGTCACTCGCCTTCGAAACCTCTCCGGGGACGGAGGCAGTTGGGAGCCGTAACAAACAACCCAAGGGCTCCAATGACGCCCGCGCCCGGCACTGCCTGCCAGCACCGGGGGGGGGGGGGGGGGCCTGGGAGACAGCCCCCCGCTCCCCTGGGGTGCCGGAGGGGAGCTTTGGAGTGGTGCTGGGAGGTCCCGGTAAAAATAACTGGGAAGGGGGAACACGCCGAGCGGGTCTCCTTGCAGGACGTGGGAGCGATCGCTTCTTGGGAAGCGGTGGGGTGCGCAGGAGGGATGCTGCGGTCCCCTCTGCTTATGGGGTGTCAGGGCTGGGGTGCGGAGGGGGGTGCCGGCAGCAGGGCAGCAGTTGTGACCCGTATGGGGAGGGGTGGGGGAGCCGGCGAGGCACAGCGTGGGCAAGAGGGCAGTGCAGACGGCGGGCAGCGAGCTTGGGGTGGCCGGGCTGGGGCTCGCTCAGGGCTGGTTAATGTGTCCTGGAATGTGCGTTGGAGCCGTCCCGGGGAGATCAAGGGTCCGGCGGAGCGGCGGGAGCGCGGCGTGGCTCAGCAGCTGCGGGGCCGCGCGCCGGGGAGGCTGGGCAGCGCGGGGAAGGTCAGCCTTGGCCAGATGCAGCCACTCCACCCTCCTCCAGTGCTTTGCACATTAATGCAAATGCACTGGCCTGAGTGGTTCATTAGCAGCGTGTGGAATGGAATAATGCATCCGCATCCCATTAGCCTAATGAAAAAAAGGGAGCCGGCACCTGGAACAAAGCTGCCGACTCTTGGCTAGTGCTCTGGCTCGACCATGCTGGGCCGTGGGGCCCCCCCTTCCCTTCCCCTCCCTTCCCCTCCCTTCCCATCCCTTCCCCTCCCTTCCCTCCGCCGCCCCGGCCATCGCCTGCCCGGTCCTCCGAGCATCCTCGCGCCCAGCGCCTCATAAGGGGACACCATCCCCAGGATGTCACCATGGCGGGGTGCAGCCCCAGGGGGACCTCAAGGTGGGCAGAGCCGGTCCCAGCATCACCCCTCTGCATCCCAGGGTGGCCGGGGGACCCGAGCCGGGAGTGCCGCAGAGGCGCTGGCCGGGTGTCGGTGCCGGGCGGCGAGATGTCCCCCATGTCCCTGGGGCTGGGAGCTCAGAGCCTGAAGGATTAGAGGAAACATTGCCAAACAAACCAGGCTGTGCCGGAACCAATTAGCCTCCAGCAGGCAGAGTTTCAGATGCTGTTATTTCTGCCTCTTCTCTTTTCTCTCCCTCCTTCTGTCTCCCCCTTTCCCCCTCCTCGGCCCTCCCCAGCCCCTCCTGCCCGCCCCCAGCATCTCTGCTCTCGCCATTCCTCTCCGTGTCGGAGCTTGTTTTGGGCACTGGCTCTGGAGTGAGTCATGCCGCGCGTAGGGGATTTTAAAAGCTTTCTGCTGTCGCTGGGAAGCCGGTTTGGGCTGCTCCGACGCTGGGGGTGGAGCGCGATGCCTCGCAGACAACCCTTGTCTGGGGAACCCAAAAAAATCCCCCACCCCGGCGCCCCAAACCCCTGGGGTCCCACGGGCCCCCCTTGCCAGGGCCGGCTCGGTCACCCCAGCCAGCAGTTGAGTCACAGCCGAAACTTTCGAGCCGTTGGAGCTTCCTCCACCGGGGCCCCTCTCCGAGGAAGTGGTCTGCCGGGGTGTCGAGCCCGGCGGGGCGGTTGCCCCGGCCCCGGCGGGTGCAGCACGCAGGCGCAGGCAGCCGGCGCTGGAGGTTGAAGCGTGGGAGATTTTTTTTTTCCCCCCCCTCCCTCCCTCCTTCCCTCCACCGCCGCCTCCGGCAGCCCCGCTGCCAAGCCCGGGGTGGGGGGGCCCTTCGGTGCGACCCTCCCGCCGGTCCACAGCTGGCCCCGGTCGTCCCCCCCCCCTCCCTTCATCCTCCTCCTCGCCTTGAGCTGTGCTGCTGAGGGACTGCAGCTCCCGTGGATCAGGAGGAGATTTAGGTCAAGCGCTCGACTGAATCGAAACAGCCATCTGTGTGCGGAGGAAACCGGCCACCCAGAGCCCCCGGCATGGCTGGCCCCGGCACCGCTGCTGGGTCCCGACACTGCCAGCACCCTCCGAACCCTGCAGTCAGGCACGCAGGCTGCCTTTGTCTCCAGCAAGGAAAAAAAACCCACCCGACAAATAAATAAATGGGGGAAAAAAATCCCCCTGCCCACCCCTTCCGTCACCCCCAGCTCTGCCGTGGCCATCGCTGCTGAGCGCTGGGAAGTTTGGCGCGGAGGGGCCGCGGCACCGCTCCAAGGTCGCCCTGACACGCCGTGGGAAGGTGTGCGCCCCGGGGAGGGAGGCCAGCGGGAGCCGGGCTGGGGATGTGGGTGCCGAGGGCCGGAGCTGGCCCCGGGGCGCCCGCAGCGCAGGAAAGGGAGGCAGGGCGGGAGGCGCAGGCAGGAGGGAGGCGCTGGCTGCCTGCCCGGAGCCCGGACTCCTGGGTTCCTGCAGGAACAGGGTGGAGCGGGAGGAGGCCGGGGAGCTGGTGTCATCCCGGCCACGGCGGGGGGGGGGGGGAGCGTTTCCCTCCCCGAGAGGGGGGGGGGGCTCCGCACGGACCACGGGGTGCGGAGCTGCTCCCCCGCCTGCCGCTGTGCCTCGGTTTCCCCAGGTGGGGAATTGCCTGCAGAGCAGCCCGGTGCTGGCAGCGCGGCCAGGCACCCCGGCGAGGTGGGGAGCCCCAGATGCCCCTTAGCACCCTGCACCGGAGCAGGGGCGGCTGCGGCCCCTCTTGCTCTCCACCTGCTTTCTCCATTTCCTTCCGGAGCCTTTTTTCGCTCGCCGGTGTCTCTGTCGCTGCGCCTGTGCACACGCCCGTGCGTGGGGAGAGGAAACGCCACCGGTGCCGTGGGAGGGCCGGCGCACGCCGGACGGGACTTCCCGCCACGGTCGGTTCGGCGCGCCCCAGCCGTGCAACAAGTCGTGCCTGGTCTCGGGCCGGAGCCCGGCCGGGCACGGGGATGCTCCCCGGCACCTCGCCCTGTCCGCTGCCCGCCCGGTGCTCTGCCGGTGCCCCGCCGGGCCCCTCAGGAGCCCGTCGATCTGCCCGTCGTGCTTGGTAAGGAGCTTTGCCCGCAATACTGTTTTGCACGGTAATCCTGCCTTGGCCGGGGGGATTACGCATGGGGAGAGCTGTGGGGGGCCTGGAGTGCCCAGCGGCTGACAGCCGGCTTTTGGAGGTCGGGGTTTCCCTCGTCGCTGCGGGTTTTGGCCAGGAGGGTGACGGGGATGTCCTCGCGCTGCAGCGGGTCCCACTGATGGGACCGCCAGTGTTCACCGCCCGGCCAGCGGGCAAAGCAGGCAGGAGCCCGGCGTCTCTGCAGAGCCTCAGTGGGCAGGGGGCTGGCAGCCCTGTGCCGAGCCGTGCCGGGGCTGGAGCCGGTGCTTCCCTCCGGCAGGACCGCGGCGAGCGTGCCTGCATCCTTCGCCTGCATCCCTCCCTCCCTGCAGCACGCTGGCGTGGCAGCGTGCAGGCACGTGCAGGCAGCGGCGAGGCAAGGCAGCTGCGAGCAGGGACATGAAGGCAGCATGCGGAGGAGGTGTCCGGCGTGGGGATGAGGGAGCTGGGCTTGGGGACGGGCTCTGATCAGGGGTCCCATCCCGGCTTCCCCACGGCCGCGGGTCCCCGGGGGGGCTTGACGGGGGCTGGTGGATGCCGGGAGCTCGGCGGTTCTTTATGGTCTCAGAGGGCTCCATTAATTCTTTAAATATCCAGCCTTTCCAGGTGGGTTTTGTTGAAAATTAATTTCCGGAGCTATTTTAATTTTGCTGTATTTAATTTGCTGTTTATTTTAATTAATTAACGTCGGGAAAATCTCTTCTCCCGAGCATCCTGCAGCCGTCTGGGGTGGCTGCACCCGGGAGGCGAGAGCAGGGGGTGTCGCGGGCACGAGGGGCACCAGCGGAGAGGGTGCCCGGCCCCCACGGTGCCCACCCGGCTCCACCGCACCTGCACCAACCTGCCCAGGAAAACAGGCTGTCGGCACCCGCCCGCTTGCCGGGATGGGCACGGGGAGGCGGTGAGCTGGGTCTCTTCCCAGCTCCGGTTCCCGGCTCCGGGGCTCATCCTGGGGTTTGCTGCCGGCTCCCCGGGATGGTCGTTGCATCTCCTGGCTGGGAGACGGCTCGGGTACCGCTTGCAGCCACCTTCCTCCTCCTCCTCCTCCCACCGATGGCTGGGGACCTGGGGGTCCACCATCCATGGGGATGCAGCGTGCGGTGGTGTGGCCATGCCCTGCCATGCCGTGCCGTGCCGTGCCACGTTGTGCCACGCCATGCCGTGCCAAGCGGCAGAGCCCCAGTTTAAAAGCCCAGCACGGAGCTGTTTCGACCCACACCCACACAGGGGGATGTGGGGCTGAGCTCAGCCTCACGCTTCCATCCCCGCATCCTCCCGGTGCTCGATGCTCCAGCCCCGGGGCTGGCCAGACCCCTGCGAGGGGGTCTTTGGGGGGAGGCGGGCGAGGGGGGGGAAGGGATGGAGCCGCCTTCCTCCAGATCAAGGCCTCTGGTCTCTCGCATGTCTAGACGCTGCCACACACACCTAATGTGGTTCTTGGCAGGAGCCACGGCTGCTCTCTCGAGGTTAATTGCTGCGCGCGGAGCTCTGCAGACAGATAGCCCGGCTCCGTGCTGCCCCCGGGACACCCGCCTCGCCCAGCCCCTGCATTGGCTGCAGCCCCCCCGGGGATGCTCAGACCCCCCAGGGATGCTCAGACCCCCCCCCCCCGGGGTAGAGAAGCGGATGGGGGATGCAAAAGAGGTGCCGCTGTGCCCAGCCAGGCAGTTTGGGGTGCAGCACTGAGCAATGAGGTCCCCCGGTTTTGCAGAGCAGGCAGGGATGGAGGAGAGGTGCTGGCAGTGCTTTACAAGGGGCAACAACGGCCCAGAGGGCTTTGGAGCCGGGGCAGGAGAAGAGTTAACAGCCTCTCCCTTGCCGGCTCGGCGCTGCCGCCGTCCTCCTGCCTGCTCTTGGCAAGGCGGCTGGGCTAGATAAGGGGAAGCGCGACGGGGGGAGCCGGACAAAGGCAGAGCCTTATTCAGCCTGCGTGGTCGGATCCAGCCTCCGGAACGGGAGCCGGAGAGAGACACGTCGGGGACTGGGGTGGGAAGAGCCATTTCATCCTGCGGCCCCAACATCTGGTGGAAAGCAGGGCTGGGGAGGGGGGAACGCCGGGGGTGCCGCAGGGATGAGCCCTGGGGCTTGGCCAGATACAGACTCCCGGGACAGGCTGGGTGAGCCCATTCCCAGCGGCTGCTCTCGCAAAGGAGCCCAGAGGTCTCCAGGACCTGCAGGGAGCTCAGGGCAGCCGGACACCGGCACCTTCCTGGGAGCGCCGCGGGTGAACGCTGCCGTAATGTCGCCCTCAGAGCCGCCGGCACCGTGAGCCCGGTCCCTGTACGGCCCCGTGTGTAGGACCTGCTTCCCCATGGGCAAACCAGCGCCTTGCCGGGCCCGTTGCTGGCTCCCGTGTGCCATCCTCGAGGCCGGGCGGTGCAGAGCAGGGCTGGAAGCGGTGCATCCCAAGACGGGGACCACGTTGGGTCACCAGAGAGAGATCCCCAAAGCATGACGTCCCCTCGCCTCGTGCATGGCCAGTGCCGGCGTTGGGGTCCAGGCTCGGGCCCGTGTTCCAGGGCCGTGTGGGGGTGAGCCCCAGCCCCAGGACCTGTCCCGCACAAGGATCCCTGGGGAATCGGGTGAAGGTTTTGGTCTGAGCTGTTTTGGTTTGGGGTTTCGTCATGTTTTCATGGCAGGGAATTTCCGTTCCTAACCAAAGACAAGAGAAAAAAAAAAAAAAAGAAAAAACCAAAACCGAAAAAAAAAAAAAAAACCCTGCGTTGAATTTTTGCCAAAAAAATGGGATGTTTCCATTCTTGTTTTGACTTTTGGCAGCCCCAAACTGCAGCCAATGGAAGAAAATATCTGTGTGGAAATGCTGCTGGCCTCCTCCGCACAGCGCAATGGCTGTTTCGGGGCCGGCCGGGCTGGGAGCTCCTGCCCCCGCGGCTGGGCGGCTTTGGGGGGTTTTGGGTGCAGAGGGAGACTTTTGGCGTTAAGGAGAAACTTGCAGAGAGCGTGAGAAGGAGCGTGGACCCTCCCGAGCGTGGCACCGGCCATTGCTCCTCCAGTGCTCTCCTCCCTGCGCCGTGCTCTTTGCAGAGGACATTGCCATGAGAACGGGATCGTTGTTTTGTGGGGAGCATCGACACGAAGCAGGCAAGCGGCTGCAAGGACACCGGTGGCACACGGAGCTTGCGGTTCCCACTTGTCCTTGCAGCGGGTCGCTCTCTCCTCCCCAGCTGGCAGCAGAGCCACGTTTGGCTCCGGCGCGTGCCTTGCAACGCCATCCTCCTGCCGTGCATCGCCTCTCCTCCTGGCATCACCCAGCCTCCCCCCGCCACCCCGCTTCGCCCCCCAGCTTTTGGGGGACCCTCTCTGGGGCCACGATGCTGCAGCGGGTGGGGTTGGGAGGAGCGGCCGCTGCAATGCTTAAATGAGGTTGGGTTTTTTTTTTCCACCACCCACCCCCCTCCAGTCCATGCTAGGAAGAATTACAGTCGCCCAGGCATCTGTTCTGGCAGAGTCGAGCTAAAGAGCTTGTCCTGGGCTTGGCAAACCAGCCGGCGCAGCCGACAGCTTTTCCAAGGGCAGCCTTGGCGGATGCGGAGCAGCAGGTTGACATTGCAGGGAGAGGAGCCCTGCGCCGCAGGCATCAGCCCCGCACCCCTCTGCTCCTGCCTGGGTGGGCTGGGGGGGGTCCTGCGGGGAGGATGGGTTGCAGGATGCTGCAAACCCCCTCCCCAAAAAGCAGTGTCCTCCGGCAGGTCTTTGTTCGGAGCGGGGAGGAGGGCAGCCGGTGCCAGCGCATCCCGGGCTCCTCATCCCCAGGCAGGGAGGACGGTTCGTGGCACTCCGCACCCGGTGCAGGCAGAGCCCGCGGTGCAGGGCTGGCTGTGGGAGGGAGGCAGGATCAGTCCCTGAGCAGCCCCTTGTGTGCCCACGGGAGCGGGTTGCAGAGCCCTGCAAGGGACCACCACCAAAAAAACCCCCGTTAGCCGCTTCTGACACGTGCAACCCGGAGAAGTCCCTCGGCGTCAGCAAGCTGTTGCAGCATCCCCCGTCACTGCCACCCCATCCCCGCTGGGTGCTGCACACCTCGCGGCCACCCCACGGGTCCCGCTCTCACCCGCCGTCCCCGTGAGTGCTGCGGGTGGGTATGGCGGTGGCACCAGGAGATGCCAGGAGCACGGTGTGTCTGGCCGGGGGCTCGGCCGCCCCTCGTGCCTCTCCCAGCCCCGCCATGCCCTGATCCTGCCCAGGCCTGCGAGTACAACTGCGGTGCGGGTAATTAGCAGTAAATCTCCGTGTGCATCTCTGCTCATCAGCTCACGGGAGCTGGGCTTGGCATGGCTGGCGGGGAGGGTGCTGTTTGAAGGCACCTTTGCAGCCGCCTTCCTGCCCAGCACCCGGCACGTCGCCGTATCGGTGCCGCAGATCAGCCACCAGCACCATGCACGAGCCATATCCATGCCCCAAGCCGGCAGCAGTCGAGGCAGGGGGAGGTGAATCGGCGCGGCTGGGCAGGGAGGTGGGGGAGCCCTGCCGGAGCGCCGGGCTCGGAGCTGGAGCGTGTCAGGCACAGATGGGATCGTTAGCGCTGGTAAAAATTATCCAGCCCCTCTTAAAAACCCAGGCACAGCAACCCGACCCTGCGGGCTCCGGTGGCGGCAATTCCCACTGGAGCGGCGTCGGCGTTTGCTTCCCCTGCTGTTACCGTCCATCCCCGGGCCGGGATACGGGGCAATGGCCACCCTTCAAGTGCCACCACGTCCCCGCCGCCTGGTCCCAGGTGAAGTGACCCCCTTGCCTTCCCCTCTGCTCTGCTGGGGCACGGGCTCGCTCCTTGTCCCGGCCTCGGCGACAGGCACCCTGACCCTGCACCCATCCCGGCCCCGGTGCTGCCGGCACTGGGCGAACCCCGTCCCCATGGGCGCCCCCGCCCTCCAATCTGATCCGCCCCACACAATTTCCTATTTCTTTCTTAATGCGCCCGAGCCTCCTGTTTGTTATTTTAACTGCAGTAACCACAAGAGGGAAGTTTCAGAGCGGTACGAGCCCGGCTCCACTGGGAAGGGAGAGCCGCCGCAACGCTGCCACCCATCACCGCGGCACCGTGACCGGGGGCTTCGCTGGCACGGTCCGGGAGGTGGTGGCAGCTGTGCTCTCCATCCCCCTCTCCCTGCTCCTCATCCCCAGCCCCTTTTCTCTTCGGGGGCGGCCAATTTGGGGCTGGTTCGGCGTCGCCGAAGGGACTCGGGCCCCCCCAGCGCCGATCGATCGCTCTGCTCGCTCCCGCTCGCTTTTTTTTCTGTTTGTTTGCAGCCGCTTGAGGGCTCTTGTGATGAATCCAGCCTGGACAGATTTCAAGAACAGCTGAAACGCAGCCCAGGGTGGGGGTGGGAGTGGGAGGGCAGCGGGGCTGGCCAGCACCAGAATGCAAAATGGTGCAGCGGGCAGAGCCGGGACGGCGGGACGGGCTCGCACCGGCTCCTGCTCGAGGACCAGAGAGGGATAGCGAGCGACGGCAGCGCCGCCCCAAAGCTCTGGGCTCCGTGGGTCGGCAGCGCGGGCACCGTCCGGGTTCAGTGGGGCCGAGGATTTGGGGTGGTGCGTGGGGAGTGGGCTCAGCCCCAGCACCTGCCTGCTCCCCACGGCTGCTGCCAGGATCTGGGCTGCGCTCCAAGCCAGCCCCTAATTGCAACGGCAAAGGGCCGGTCCCGCTGGCCTGGCGCAGCCGGGCTGCGCCAGGGCTCAGGGTCGCACCTGCAAGGGGCCGGGGGGGGGAGCCGCGCTGCCTCCGCCGCCCGCCCCACCGCGCCAGGTGACGTCCATCCCCGAGCGGCCTCGGGGACCGTCCGCCTGGCCTTCCATCGCTGTAAAATGGCGGCTTTTTAATAAAAGAGGAAACCCTCCCAAAAACCCCAGCACAAGGAGGAGGGTGAGCATCTCCCCGCGCCCCAGCCCGGGGCCGCCGGCTTTGCCAGGGGGGTGACAGCAGCAAAGGAGGGGTGCACAGCTGTGCCGGGGGCAGGGGGGGGGAACAGAAACGTGGGGGGCAGAAGGAGAACCAGAGCCTCGGAGGAAATGTTCCCCGGCTGAGGCGGTGCCGATTGGCGAGGCGGCGGCTGCCATGGTGCTGGGTGCTGGGGTTGGCTGCGATTTTGCAGCCGTGACTCCGGCAGAGAGCGGGACGCGCGTGTGCATGCGTGTGCGTACGAGTGTGCGTGCAGGCGGGAGGAATAATTAGTTCCTACTATAGCACTTCTCACTCAAAGTGCTTTTTAAAAGCCTCCATTCATTAGTCTTCACGGCTCCCCAGAGGTGTCGTGTCCTGGTTCTCTCCCCGCTCCGACTCCCCACCTTCCCCAGAGCAACTGGGGATCCTGAGCTGGGGAAGGGGAGGGTGACGCTGCCGGCAGACACCGGGTCCTTGTAAAACCCGAGGACGTGGCAGCAGGGCTTTTGGAGACCGTCCCGGCGTGCCCCGTCCCAGCGGGGCCGATGGGGCATCGCGGGCACATGGGCATCGTTGGAAAGTTCCCGTTGAGGATGAGCTGTGCCGGTTTCAGAGCGCCGGAGAGGAGAGCGGGATGGCGGGGAAGGGCCGTGGGTCCGGTGGGTGCCACCACTGGCTGCACCCGGAGAGAGCGGTGCCCCTCACCAGGGTGCCAGGGAGCGGCACAGCGGTACCGGTTTCCAAATTACCCAGCGTGTGCCGGGCTCCCAGGGGTCACCAGGCGGAAGGACGGAGGATGCCGGAGGGTGCCGGTGGCACTCAGCCCCCGAACCCAAGCATCGCCGCTGGGCGAGGGAATGGGGCGTGCCCGGGCGCGTGCCCCCGGCAGGGCCGGCGGGGTGCGGAGGAGGGCAGGCGCTGGCGGAGGGCCTCCTCTGCAAACCCTAACCTTATTTTCCCAGGTCCGACGCCAGTTTCCATGGAAACAGCCGGGAGCAGAAACGGGAACCAGAATCCAGAAATGCGAAGCCTCGAGCTCCCGTTCGCCTTCCTGGATTCCCGCTCCCTGTGGCCCCGGGATGCCAGCTGGGCGCTGGCCGCGGGGCACCCATGCTGCTCCCACCGTGTCAGGGTGCAGGGCTGGCCCGCCTGGGCACCCCGTGGGGTTGGGGTGCTCCTATGTCCTTGCACGCCGCGGCACCCGCGCACGGCGCACGGCGTATGGGGATGTGTCGTGCAGTAGGCAGGGGGTACCGCAGGCAGGGGGTACTGCGGGCAGGGGGTACCGCAGGCAGGGGATATTGCAGGCAGCACCGTGCACAGGCAAGTTCAGGCAACATCTGCACACATCTGTGCATCTAGATGGTGCAGAAGGGTGGGTGTGTGATGTACATGTCTGTGTGGCCATGCATGGACACACGCACTGTATAGGTATATGGCGGGGGCGTAGGCACAGTGCGTATCAATAACGTGTGGTCTGCGTGTTCAGTGTTACTGGTGTGCACTGGGAGGACCCCAGTCCCGCGGTGCTTCCCAGTCCCGTCCCTGCCCTGACGTCCCCATCCCCGGGACATGGAGGGGACAGGGGACCCCAGCAGCTCAGAGAGGGGCAGCACCAGCCGTCTGTGCCCACGGGGACCTGGGTGCCGGGTGCTGCACGCAAACCCAGGCGTGTGGCTGTGGGGGGGGGGAGGCTCTGCTGGGCCCCCCGGGGCTGGGAGACCCCCAGACTGCTCCGGGCAGCCCGGCCTCCCCAGCCAAAGCGGAGCCCCGAGCCCTGCGCTGCGCCGTGCCGTGTCCGTCCAGCCTGCGCCTTCCCCGCTGCCCACCGACCTCCTGCACGCGTGTGCTCGCCTCGCACACGCGTGCGCAAGCCTCACCCCATGGCACCTCGGGTGTGCAGTGGCGTGTTGCCTTCCCTCATGAGCTCGTAGGAGCCAGCATCCATGGGGTGGGACACCGGTGTCCCTCGGCACATCCCGGACAGTGATGGGGATCGCTCAGCACCGTCCCGGTGCCGGGGGGGGGCACCTCCCCACAGCATCCCGCCACTCCCCGCAAGCCGATTTCACCATGCTCCCGGCGGGCCGGGGCACGACCGGAGCTGTTCACGGCTACCGGATCCCGGTACCTATCCCTCGCTCCCGTCCCCATCCCCGCACCGCACCCCGGGGGTGACGACAGCACCGTCGCGACGCCTTCCCCCCCCCCCCCCCCCCCCCCTCCCCACGGCACACGGAGCCGTGGGTGCGGGCACCGCCGCCATTGTGTGCGCGCACCGTAATACATCATTTACAGACGGACAGGTATTAAGATACATTATGGATAACTCACAGAGAGAGACGCTATTAATAATACAGACACATACAGAGGGAAGAAAGTGCACACTTGATTTCCATGTTGCTACCAGGAGTTGTGAGGCTGGCTCTGGCTGCCTCTTCCCACACGTGACTGCAACACAGTGGGTAGCTGACAGCCCAGAGAGCCTGGCTTGGGGCCAGGAAAAAGCAGAAAACACAATGTCTGTGCATATCCTCTCTCTTAAAATAACACTCCAACACCGTCTGAGACGAATTAAAATAAGATCAGGAGCGGTCTCGCGAAGAGAGGAAGACGAAGAGGGAAAGGCGGGCAGGCGAACGGCCGGGGCTGGGTGGCTTCAGACCCCGGCAGGGAAGGAGGGGGCTTGTTTTGCAGGGTTCGAGTTTAAAATAAAAAAAAAAAAAAGCTGAAGGAGAAAGAGAAGGCGAACAGGGAGAAGCAAATTCCCGGCGGGGAGGGGAGCGATGCCGGCGGCGTTGCTGGCTGTCCAGCACATGGCTGTCCTTTGGAGGGGAGCCGCGGCAGGGCGGGGGATGCGAGCGCAGGCTGCATGATGGAGAGCATCAGGAATTTCCTGCAGCTGAGGAACACACCAAATACCAGAATGCAAGAGCGAGCGGAGGAGAGCAGGGTGCCGGGGAGGGAATGGGAGGAGGGGGGGGGGTGCAGAGGGCTTGAAATAACCGGCGGGGAGAGCAGCAAGGGCAGGGGGCAGCGGGGCGGGGGGCACTGGGGGGGGGCGGGGAGGAACCTGGTGCTTTGGGGCTTTTTCCATCTCTTTGCCTTTATTTTTTTGCTGCTTTTTTGAAGGAGGTGCCCCGTGGTGCTGCCTGCGCCCGCAGGCCCCTCTGCCTCCTGCCCGCTCCCTTCCCGAGCTGGGGTTTGGTGTATTTTGGGGGTTTTACGTCTTTCCTCTCTTCTTTCCCCCGGTTATCTGGCGCGGCGCCGGGGGACGCGGGGGTCGGTGATGACGGGGCGTGGGGTCCCGCAGACCCCTGCCTCTCCCGTGGGGCCGGATCTGGGCTCAGGGAGCCAGGAGCAGCCTGGAGAACAGGCACATCCCTGCGGGACGGCGTCACGGGAGAGCGGGGGCCCTTCGGGGGGGACCCGCCGTGCAGGCAGCGAGGGCAAACGCTGCCCGAGGAGCCGTGGCAGCACCTCCCACACATGCAACGAGTTTGCCAGGCGCCCTTTGGCCGCGCTCCTGCTTCTCCCTGGGCCGGGCTGGGTTAAACACAACAACCCAAAATCCCCAGGCAGGCTGCGAGCCCCCGAGGCCGGTGTTGCATCCAGGTGCAGCCCGACCTCTCCCTCCTCCTCAGCCACCCCCGGCTCCCCCCTGCATCCAGCTCCTGGCTGTATCCAGCCCCGGCTCCCCCGGGGGATGCTGGGGGGCCGGAGGGGAGGGGAGATCAGAGGGGGCATCTTGCAGTGCGGGATCCAGGTAGCCAGAAGGTCGAACTGAAAATCTGGAAGTGGAGTTTGGAGCTCAGCAGAGCAGTGAAATCCGTCTTGCTTTAGGGCAGAGAGGAGGAGGAGGAGGAGGGAGAAAGATGCAGCGGAAAGGAGCAGGAGGGAGAGGGGCTGCGTGCCTCCCCATCTTGGGGCGTTGGGTGTCCCCAGGTAGATTCCGTGCCCCGGCCGGGGCTCTGCCGAGCATCACAGTGAACCGGGTTGGGGGCGTTTGGGGGGGGATGAAGAGGAGGCAGCAGACCCTGAGCGAGTGCTGGTGCCCGGCCAGGCGATGCCGAAGGTTTTGCAGCCCCCTCGCCAGGTGCCTCCCGTTTCCACCGATTCCAGGCCGCGGCGTCCCCGCCATCCCGGGGCGAGTGGTGACCCACACCTGCCCAGGGCCCCGCCGGGGATGGGGATGCTGAGAAAGGGCTGAGCTCATTAGCAGGCTCCAGCCTCCCCAGCACAGGGGGTCAGAGAGCAGCAGCCCGGGGCGGGGGGCGTGGGGAGCGCGGCTGGAGGCGCTTTGTGTGGGCTGGCGGCCCCCGCCGGCCCGCTCGCCGGCCCCCGCGAGCCATCCCGGCTCCTGTGATGCTTGTCCCCAAGGCTGGGGGTGCGGCGTTGCCGGATGGGGAACTAGCAGGCGCGGTGGATGCAGGGTCGGGGGGGTCCCCAGGGGCTCCCCCCACCCGGCGCTGCACCCTGCTGTGGTTTTTCCTCCCTCTCCCCCCCCTCCCCCCAAAGCACCCAGTTTCCTTCAGTGCAGACCATGAGCTCTTGATCTGGGTGCAGGGTGGGTGGGTGGGTACCCGTGCCCCCCCAGGCGTGCCGGTGCCCTGTCCCTCCCTGCCTGGCGTGGAGCAGGGTGTCTCCCGGACCATTGTGTGCCGGGAATCCCTCCTGGCCCTGCTCGCTGAGCCAGCAGAGGCCCTTTGATCTCCAGCACTGCCGGGGCAAGAGGGGGGCCAGCTGGGGCGCAGGAAAGATGGGGCTGCAGTCTGGGGGGTGTGCGGCCACCCCGGGACACCCCCCCACCTCCCCCCGGCTAACGAACCTGGGGACATGCCTGGTGTCACCCTGCCTGGGCAGGAGACGCGAAGCCTGTGCTCACCCCACGGTCGGGGTGTTTCTCGTTGGGTGTCAGCTGCTAATTGGCCCCTCTGCAAAGTTGTGCAGTGGGGGGGGGTGGGGGGTGTCCCTTCCCCCAGGTGCCTCCCCCAGATCTGCCCCGTCCCGGTCGTGCGTGCCTGGCGCGGGGCAGGGTCCCCCATCATTTTGGGTGGGTGCCTGGCATAAATGCCCCGTGGGCTGCCTTCGCTTGCGCCACGGGGTCCAGGCACGCTCCTCCACCACCCCTTTGGCTGGAGCGTGCCGGGAGGGTGCAGGCAGGGTGCCGGTACCTGCCCTTAGGATGGGAACGGGGTGGGATTTCACCGTGCAAAACCCCACCAACAGATCACAGGGTGCCCTGGTGTGTGTCCCCCGGCTCCCCCTGCCCACCCTACCCGTGTCCGTCCCCCCCCCCACACACCCTTCCCTGCCTGCACATGCCTTTGCTTGGGGGCTGGCCGGCAGGGAGGCTGCCCGGCCACGGGGGGCCGGAGGCAGGCGATGGCGGCGGGGCGGGGGGGGTGTGTGGGGGGTGTGATACTGGCTGAAGCGAGTCTGAACCTGGCATCTGTCGAATGTCACCTTACCCAGACAGTCTGTGCTTCCCTGTCTCCATATCAACCGTTCTGCTCCAGCCACCTGCGGGGGGGGGGTGGGGAGGGGGGGGTGGCAGGGAGCGCCTTTGGGGAGGAGGAGAGCTCGCCTCGCCGCTCGCTCGCCGCAGCCTCCCTTTGCCCTCCCTGCTCGCCCCTGGGGTGCGAGGCCCCGGACTATAAATAGTGGCGCAGGCGCACACCCATGCTCTTCCAGCCACCTGGGATGTGCTTGGGAGCCGGGGGAGTGACCCCAGCGCTGGTGGCTCGCGCAACCCCAAATTGCCTCATCTGGCTCTGCCGTGCCTCAGTTTCCCCTCGCCGCAACAGAGGGGCTGGGGCACAGCGAACCCCTACCTGGGCCGGTGCCCCCACGCCTGCCGGGCACCTCCGCTCCCCACCGAGCCCCGGCGCAGCTGCGGCACAGGAGGGATGCTGAGGCTCGCTCCACCCCAGCCTCTGCGGCGAGGGCCTCTTCCAACAGCTCTGCACATTTCCCCGGACTGTCCCTCTTCCCTGCAACCAGATGTTCTCGCCCTCCTCCCCCCTATGGGGTCCGGGCCAGAGCCAGCTCGCCGCGGCCGCGCCGGGACAGACACCGCCTGCCAGCATCCCTCCTCCTGCTCCGCACCTGGACGGCGGCCGGGGACAGGGGACCAGTGTCCTGGCTCCCAGTGCTCCCCAGTATCAACTCGTCCCATCCCAGTCAGGCTGCGACAACCCCAAAGACACCGGGGAGCAGAGCCCGGCCGGGGCTCCTCGGTCCCGTGTGTGCGTGGGGCAGTGCGTCGGGGACGGGATTGCATCACCAGGGCTTTGCATTTGGGGGGGATGCTGGAGCATTAGATGGGGATGCTGGAGCGTTTAGGGAGATGCTGGAGCATTTGGGGTGGGGGTGCTGGAGCATTAGGGGGCTGCTGGAGCGTTTGGGGAGGTGCTGGAGCATTAGGGGGCTGCTGGAGCATTTGGGGAGGTGCTTTAGCATTTGGGGTGGGGTTGCTGGAGCATTAGGGGGCTGCTGGAGCATTTGGGGAGGTGCTGGAGCATTAGGGGGGCTGCTGGAGCATTTGGGGTGGGGGTGCTGGAGCATTAGGGGGCTGCTGGAGCATTTGGGGAGGTGCTGGAGCATTAGGGGGGCTGCTGGAGCTTTGGGGTGGGGGTGCTGGAGCATTAGTGGGGCTGCTGGAGCATTTGGGGAGGTGCTTTAGCATTTGGGGTGGGGGTGCTGGAGCATTAGGGGGCTGCTGGAGCGTTTGGGAAGGTGCTGGAGCATTTGGGGAGGTGCTGGAGCATTAGGGGGGCTGCTGGAGCATTTGAAGAGGTGCTTTAGCATTTGAGGTGGGGTTGCTGGAGCATTTGGGAGATGCTGGAGCATTTCAGGTGGGGGTGCTGGAGCATTGGGGGGGGATGCTGGAGCATTTGGGGGACGCACAGTGTTCCTTGCCGGTTTACACCTGCCCCAACGCCGGGGCAGGCAGCAGAGCCGAATTCCCGCGCCGGCGGCGCTGCAGGCAGACGCGTCGGGACGGGGTGCGCGTGTGCATGCGGGCCCCTCGCGGGTGCATGTGCATGTGCAATGTGTGTGCCGAGCCATGCGGGGCGAGGCGCTGGGCCGCATGGATGCTGCTCTCGGGGCTGCATGGATGCTGCTCGTGGGGCCGCGTGGATGCCGCTCGTGCTCCAGCGGGAACGCCTTCCCGGCCGCGCGCTCCCGGGGCACCTCGGGAAGGCACGGGGAGCGCAGCAGGCGGGACAGACGGACGGACAGCCGGGAACGGACACGACCGCCTGCTCCCTCCTCTCCTAACCATGCGCAGCGGCTCCTGCGAGTGTGTAATTTCACCACAGTGCCTAAACGAGGGACAGAAGTAAATTGACCTTTTAACCCGTTTTCCTACCAGGGGGATTATAGCCTGTTTCCTGTTAAATCTCTCCAAGAACTGGCTCCATCCTGCTCACGGAGCGGGGGGGGGGACACCCACCCAAAGTGGGGGGCTTTAATTTCCCTCCCCATCTACCACCAACTCCCCTTTCCCACCCCATCTCCTCCACCTCTCTTCCCAGTAAAGTCTTCGGGGTACTTTCACCAACCCCGGGCAAAACCAACGTGGAAAATTGCTGGGAGGAAAAGAACCGAAGGCGGAGAGTGATAAATATTGAAAGGGTGGGATTTCGATGTAGGCTGCAACAGCTGTGCTGGTTACAGTGTCACACTATCTCTCCACAGGTTTACTGACCCATTTCCATTCACACGGCTGCCAGTATCTTAGCAACTGCAACAGTCCCCCAAGAACAGGCATATTGCCTGCTATTAGTGACTGCTGCAACTGTGTCAAGGTTAGCTCTCTCCCTCCAAGCCCTGCCGGGTTTGTTTTTCGCCCAAAGCCAGCACAGGCTGTTCGGTGATACGTTCCCCCCCCCACCCCCCCCCCACCCTCCCGGCAGCCTTCTTGGGTATTGGGTGTTCAGCCCTTCCACGAATAAAAAAACCCATGCCGGCGGGGCTGGAGCGGTTGGTGGGGTGATGGATGGGGGTGCGGGGTTGGGCGGTGGGATGGAGGGGGATGCGGGGTCAGGCGCGCCGGGGGATGCTGCGGGGTGTTGGTGATGGCGCGGGTGCGTGGTGCGTCCCCAAAAATAGGAGTGCTGTCGTCCGGCTGGGTGTCACCGTCGCCCCTGCGCAGCACCGAGCCCCGGGAAGGCACCAGAGGTGGTTGGGGGCTGCGCTGATCCCGCCTGGGGTGTCGGGAGCGGGGCCAGCCTCAGCTTGCACCCTCAGTGGCTCAGCGCTGGGTGCTCCCATGGCCGGACACGGGCAGGGGTATGGCACGTGTCCCTGGGCTCCGCGGCGGCACCGGGGGGCTCCGAGGAGGTGGCACGCGTCCGTCTGTGTTGGTGAAGCCTGGCACCACCGTGCGTCAGCTTGGGACAGAAGTGCCACGTCGGTGACGTCCACTGTCACCACCTGCGGGCACAGGCTCAGCTTCGGCAAGGGACCCGCTGGGGTCCCCCCCCACTGTGTTTCCCCCCCCCCCCCAGCCCCTGCTCAGCCCCAGCACTTGTCCTATTAGGGCTGTGCCTTTTGGGGAAACTGAGGCACGGGGTGCATGGGCAGGTGGCCAACAGGGTGCTGTCCCCGCTGCATCCAGCCTTGAGGTGCATGGAGTGCGGAGCCGTAGCCACAGCAAGAGAAGGGACTTGTGCTCCCTCGGTGTCCCCCAAAACACGGCGATACTGGGGTGTCCCCACGGAGCAGGGAGAGGGCGAGCAGCCGGCGCATTCCTAAAACAGCCCATGCAGGGAGGGAAACTGAGGCACAGGCACACACCAGGCAGGCAGAGGACCCCATCACCCAGCTCCCGGGTGGGGGCTCTGCTTGCTGGGGCCTCGCAGCCGCCCCTGGGCTGCACCCACGGGTGAGGAGCAGCGAGGTGGGTGCTGGGGCGGGCAGGGTGTGTCCCGGCCCCCCTGCACCGGCTGCCCCCCCCCCCCCCCCGGCAGCGCTGCAGACAGCAGGCTCCACACCAGCACGGCCGCGGGGACGGCTGAGAGGGAAGCCACAAAAATGATTTAAGGGGCTGGCGGGATTGATTTATTAAGAACAATTAAAAGCGCTAAATACGCTTAGCTCAGCCAGACGCCGAGCAAGGGAGCCTGGGGGGAAGAGACCTGTCTGCTGTATCCGGAGGGCGAGGCTGGCAGCAGGGGGGGACCTGCGGCACTTGGCGGGGGGACGGGGTGGCACTGGGCTGGGCTGGGGCAGCCGGGGAAGGAGAGGGGTGCTGGGGCTTGGCTGAAAGGCGATGTAACGGGGGTGCAGTACCCTGTGGCCGGGTTTGCACCCAGGACTGAATTTGCACCCAGGGCTGAATTTGCACCCAGGGATGGCTTTGCACCCCAGCTGGAGGGGGCGCGGTGGTGGGATGCCGGGGGACAGGAGGTCCCCAGGCAGCGGCTGAAACTGGGGCAGCTGCTTAGGGCCGCTGCCAGCTGCAGGATGCCCAGTATGACCAGTAAGCCATAGTGGGCAGGGTGTTGCTGCCGCAGCCCTGTCTGACAGTGCTACCCCAGGAGCTCTGCAAGACCCCCAGCAGCCGGCTCGGGGCTGGTGCTTGCCGAGCGCTGGTGGCGTGCCGGGCCAGGCGTTCAGCAAAGGGAGGAGGTTGGGCGGCTGCGGGTGCGACCCACGGGATTCCTCGCCCATGGGTGCCCGTGAGGCCGCCGGATGCGTGCGTGGGTCCGAGGAGTTAGCGGAGCAGAAATCGCGGAGCGTTGCGACATCCGCAAAGCAACGTCCCGCTCAGGAAATCCCAGCTGAAAGTCCTTGGAAGCTGGGAGAGTCCCCGGCCTTGTACAGACCTGCCCAGCCCCGGCTCCTCCCCGGGCACTGGTGGCGGCTGTGGGGGGGACGGGAGAGCTGCACCCACCATGGTTCTCCTGGGGTCCCTGGTGCTGTCACCCTGCGGGGTGGCCTTTTGCCGAGGGTGGCGGTTTGGTGTCCCCACCGTGTTGCCGGGGTGCTGGGATGCCGGGGGTGGGGGCAGTGGGCTGTGCCCTGCGTCCTCCCAGTCCCCGTGGCCGTCTGCAGTGGGAGCACTGGTTTTGTACCCCTTCCCCAGTGCAGTGCAGGATCCGTCCCCTCCCCTGGGCTCAGCGGGCTGGCTGTGCATTGGGGCAGCAGTTGGGGACCTGGGTGATGCTCAGGGACATGGTGGTGGGGAGACCTGCTGCCTTCCTCCCCTTGCCCACTCCCTCCACTGCATCCCGGTGCTATCGGGGGGGATCGGGTTTTTTTGGGTTCGGGTTCAGATCCCCCATGCAGAGCAGCCGCCACCTCCCCCAGGTCACCCCACCTTGGGGCAGGATGTGCCCACACCCCCATCACCGCATGGGTCCCCCGTGCCGTGAGCCACGCTGGGCACCTCCTGCCTCGCCCAGGAGGCATCTGCTCACCGAAAACCATGGTACTGGGGGGGGGGGGCTGCCCTGGCTGCCCCCCCCCCCCCGAGAGGAGCCACGGGAGGCAGCGGGAGCTGCAAAAGGTGCTGAATGGGAACAAAAGGTCTGCAGGGTGGCTGGCAGGGGCGAGCGGAGCCGGAGGCTTTCTGCTGACCCTGCTCCGGCTGCCCCAGCCCTGGCCTCCCCCCGCCACCCCCACTCGCTCCTGCCGACGTCAGCGCTTCCCAGCAGCGCTCCCAGGTAAAGGAGCTGGCTGAGAGGTGGAAAAGCCATTTCTGCCTCTGCCCCGGCACTTACGCCTCCACCAGCCATGGCAAAAGGCTCCTGGGACAGGGTGGGTGCTTGTGCCTTGTCCCCGAGTGTCACTGCGGGGCCACGTGCCCTTTTCCCATGGGGATGGAGCCGTGGCGAGGTGCGGAGCGTGGCACGGGTTGGGTGGTAGCCACGGCGTGGGTTCTGCGTCCCCCTCCGCCTATGCCCACACCCCGCTGCGCTTGCCGGGGGTGCCCGCGGGCTGGTGGCCAGGGATGGAGGTGACCAGGGATGGAGGTGGCTGGGGATGGAGGTGACCCTGCCCCGGTGGCCCTGGTGCTGCCAGCGTTTGCCTCCGTGCTCCTGCTTGGCCAAGTGCTGTCGCAAGCACAGGCAGCGGGGGCAGAGCCAGAGCCCATGGGGTAAGGAGAGGGGCTGCCCGGGGTCACCCCGCTGGCCGTGGTCACCAACTGGGATGCACTAGGGTCCCAGTAGCCGCGCTGGGGGAAGGTGGGTGCGGGAGCAGCGCAGTGACTTGCCCCAGGGCCATGCAAGCGGGGCGGTGGCAGAGGTGGGACTGACCATGGGTGCTCGGCAACAGGTCCCTGGGTGCCCCCAGTCTCAGCAGCGCGCCTGCCGCCGGCTGCCCAAGGGTTAATGAGAGTTTGCTGCTCCTGCAGACAATTAGTGACATCTTTGCTGACAATGCCACACTGAGCCGCTTGCTGCCTCCCCGGCAGCACCAGCCTGGCCGCCCCCGCGCCCCGCGCGGCCCCCACACTGCCGCCTGCCTTCACCACCATGGCCCCACCGTCCGGCCCGGCACCTCGCCCCGGCACCTTGCCCCGGCGGCTTTTTGGCAGCGGCGGCACAATTGCAATCCCGAGCAGAGCAGCCGGCTCCCCTCGCTGCCCTCTGACCTGCTGTTGCTGTGGAAACTGCATCCCACGTAGGATTATGGAGCCTGAATCTGCAGGCTCCAAACTCCCCTCGAAATCCAGACGGCCACTGGGGGGTCCCCCCCAACGCTGCACCAGCCCCCCTGCCTGCGGTGGCCCACGGCGGCACTGCCCGCAGGGTGCCTGCCTGTGCCTTGCCTGTGCCTGCCGTCCCCGCCGGGGTGGAGGCTGGGTGCTGGAGGAGGTGGCAGCAGCACTCCTGGGTCCCCTGGTGTGCACCCACAGGCTGGTGACACTGCCAAAGGTGCCACGGCGTCACCACGAGGCCATCGGTGACCCCTGGCACCTCCACTCCCCCATGCCGTTGCCTGAGCATCATTTCCCGGCATGCTGCCGTCCCTGCATCCCGGCGGGGTGGGGAGAGGTGTGGGGCACCGGTGGGACACCCCCCGCCACCAGCAGCCAAAAGCACCCCGGGAAGGTGGGTCCACCCCAAGGACCCATCCCCAAACCGTGTGCCCGTGGGCACCCAACACCTCTGGGGCAGCAGCAGGAGCCGGGCACTCACCAGAGCGCCCCACATCCCCGGGGACGGGCAGCATGGGTCCCCCAGGCCTGGGTACCCGCGCTGGGGGAAGGGGTGGGCGCGGGGGAGAGCGGAGCCTGTTTGGGGAGCTCTGTGGGCTGGGTTTGTGTCTCAGCATCTCTCCCTGCCACCCGGGGAGGTAGGAGCTGAATTAATCGCGATCAATTAGTGCTGCTTGCAGTCCCTGGCTTCCTCCCTGCACCAGCTTTGTGCCATTGCGCCTGGTGAGGGGGGCCCCGGCATCCCCAACAGCACCTGAGCGCCGTTGGGGACCGCAGCCCCTCCGGATCCCCTGGGATGGGGACAGGGGACAAGAGGGGCGTCCCCCAGCCCACGTGGGCACCCGCAGCCGTAGCAAACATCCATGCCATAAAATTTGGCGGGGGTGATGACGCGGGGACGGGAAGGGAACACATGAGCCCCTCGACGCCCCTCTGCCAGGGCTGGAACGGGATGATGGGGGGGTCCGGAGCGAGTGGCCGGATCCTGCAGTATACTGCAGCGAATGCCCTGCAATCTGCATCCGAATGAATCCCACCTTCCTTCCCCCGCAACGTGCTGCCCTGGGCTACAGCTAATCTATTGTGCGCTGGGCTGCAGCCAGCACAAGCTGCAATACAGTAAATCCTTCTGCAGTATCCTGCAAGGGGACCGAGCCCAGCCGCAGCCGCTCGCCGCCTGCCAGACAAAGCCGGGGGGGCCCACGCGGGGACGGGGCGCAGGGGACGGGGGCACGGGAGGGTGGCAGGCACCCCTGGCTTCATGCCGGCGAAGCTGGGAAGGTGTAGCCCCTGACCAGGGTGGGAAGTTCCCTGGGGAGTTTCGGCAGCGCCGTGCCCCGTGGATCTCCCTCGCCCACCAAATCCCCGCCGCGGGCCAGGGAGATGCTCCGTCCTCTGCCCCCCTGAGCGTGGGGTTGTCCCTAAACCCTGTCACCACCGTGGTGTCCCCCCCCCCCCCCCAGAGTCCTGGTGCGACGCAGGGGTTTGCATCCCCGCCCTCTCCCCGTGCATGGTGCAACCTCCCTTGTGCCTCAGTTTCCCCACTGGCGCAGGGCCCGCCAAGCATCTCACCCCCCTCCCGCAAGCAGGCTCCGGCGCACGTGAGCCCCTCTGCCCTTTGCCGAGGGATTTTGCTTGGATACTGTTATTATCGTTATTATTACTATTATTATTATTATTATTATTATTGGGATGTTGGTGGGGCTCTGCGGCTCTGCCGGACCCGTCTTTGGAGAGCGAGGCATCCTTCAAAGGGAAGGCGCTCTGTCACCGCCCCACAGCAGCTGCGTTCTCCTCAATTAGAAGAGGTAATGAAGCAATTTATGGGCATCTACAAAGTGATGTGTGAGTGACAGGCTGTGTACGATCTGCGCCGGGGCTCTGCCGGCAAGTTGCGTTCTTCCAATTTTAATGGAAAGCTCCCCGGCGAGGGGGGGGGAGGCGGAAAAATAGGCGTATCTGTAGGTGTGTGTGCTCTGAGGCTCATACGTGGCTGGATCGGTGATGCCGGTGGGTTGTGGCTGGGTGCGGGGAGAGCTGGGTGCCCTGATCCCCCGTCCTCGGGGAGCCTGGCCTTCCCCCCCCCCCCCGCCCGCCCCGGGACACGCTGTGCGGCAGCCTGGCCCAGCCGTGGCTGTAACCGGAGCCGGGAGGGCAGCTGGGTGGGAGCGGAGCGGGGGGCTGGGGCGGCACAGGACGCCTGGGTCCTCTGGGAGAGTTGGCTGCAGCTTCCCGTTCCCATCCGCAGCCGGGGCGCAGCCCGCCCTGCTCCCTGCCTCAGTTTCCCCAGGCATACCCATGCCCCCGCTGCGTATCGCTGCTGGGCCCCCGGGGTGCTTTCCATGCGATCGCACCTTCCTCACGCCTCCGGCTTTTCGGGGGGCCACCGCGGCCTCTCAAAGGGGAAGGGTGAATTGTGTTTTGGGGTCAGCTGCTCTGATCGGGGCAAAACCCAACGTGCCCCTGGCACGAGCTGTCAACGGCCTTCTGCTTCTGCCCCTGCCGGGGTGTGGGATGAGGGTCCGCGGTGCTGGCCTGGCCATTTCGGGGACCCGAGGGGTCCCTGCACTGCAGGAGCCCATGGGTGCTGCCTGGGTGCCCGGCTGGGGCTGCCAGCACTGCATGGCCGCGAGGGTGCGGGGGACACAGCGGTGCTTGTCGGTGCCTTGTACCCCCGAGTGGGTGTGATCCTGTGTGTGCGTGGGAGGTGGGTGCTGCACATCCGTGTGCCGGCACACCTGTGTGTGTGTGTGTGTACCTGCGTGCACCCATGTGTGCACCCATCTGCGCGCACACCAGTGCCTGTGCATGTTCCTGTACCTGTGTGTGCACCTGCAGCCACGTAGGTGTGCGTGCGCACCTGTACCCGTGCTTGTCCGCGTGGGCGCACCCACGTGTGCACAATCCTCCCCCGTGGATGCACCTGCATGTGCACAATCCTCCCCCCATGCATGTACGCCTGTGCACAACGGCCTTGTGCACCTGCAGCCCGTGCACAGGCACACCTGCACCCCTACCTGTCGGTGCCCACCTGTGCGCGGGGTGCCAGGCTGCCGGCACCCCCACCCCGGCACGTCGGCGCTGGCATCGTCCTCAGTGGCTCCCACACCCCAGCTCGGCCCCAGCCGGCCTCGCACCGCGCCGCATCTCCCAGGAAACAGGATCCGCAGCCAGGAGTTTCCGCTCAACTCGTGTGTGCCTCCCACAAAAAAAAAAAAAAAAAAGAAAAAAGAAAGAAGAAAGAAAAAAAAAAAAAACCCACCCTGACACCAGCCCGGCCGTAAATCCTGCCCGGCCCATTCTGCTTTTCTTGTCTAGCCAGTTTCTAAAATTGGCCAAGGGAGGCAACTGGCTGCTCTCCCCCTGCCCATACCCCCCCCCGGTTCCCACCTGGCTGCCCCGGCTCGGTGTCGGCACCGAAGGGGTGCAGCGGTAATGCCGTGGGCTCGGCCGGTGCACCTGGACCCCGCTGCCGCCATTCCCTGCGGCGGGGCTGCAAGTGAGGGGGGCGGCGGTGGTGCCCGGCGTGGGGGTGTGGGTGGGTGCTGGGTGGCCCAGGACCCCGGTGGGCACACGGTCAGCGTCCCGCATCCCGGCGGGCGCCCCTTTGCTGCCCTGGGCAGCCCCCCAGCTCCAGTGCGGGGGAGCATGGCTGTGCCGAGCGAGCCTTCGGCACGGGCACGCGTCCATCTGGCGCCTTCCAAATGTTACTGGCCTCGCAGGATCCCGGCCCCGCTTGGCGTTAACCCGCAGCGCACCGCGGCCTCGCAGCCGGCTGAGGGTGGGGGAGAGCTGAGCATCGCTTCTGGCCCCCCCCCCATCCCCCAGGGGGTCTCCCAGCAGGGTGTTTCGGGGGGCTGCGGAGCCGCCCTGGGTTCCACAGGCTGTGGGCAGGGGGTGACGTGGGCAGGGGACGGAGCCCCCTCTGCGTCGGCGCGGCCGCGGGTGTTACATGACCCGCGTGGCCGGCACTGGGCAGGGACACACTGGGGCTGTGACTCATGCTGTGGCTATAACAGGGAGCCCGGAGAGGGGGGCAACGGCCGTCTGCGCAGCCTCAGGCCTGCCAGAGTGTTGCGGGGGGGGGGGGGGGGGGCCCGGGGCACGCTCACCACGCTGGGGCAAAGCAGCCCCACGGCACCGCCGGGAACAGCCATCGCAACGGAGACGTGCCTGCAAAAATACCCAGCGCCCCGAGGAGCCCCTGGCACCCCGACCTGGCACCCCGAGGGATGGGTGCTGGGGTGTTCCCCCCCCCCCCCGCCCCCCCCCCCCCAGCAGGGAGAGGGCAGAGGAGGGGGCCAGGCTGGCTGCTCGCCTCCCGCGCTGCCTCGACGGGCGGGGGAACAAAGCTGGCACCGAGGAAAGCAGCTAAATTTAGCCCGTTTCCCTGCTAGCTCTGAACTGCGGCTCTGGGCTCCAGCCGGCCGAGGTGCCATCGTCTCTGCAGTCCATCTGTCGAGCGGTTTCGGCGCCCCACCTCCCCGGCCCCCCCACCCCCCCGGCCTCACCGCCGCCTCCTGCCCCTCCCACCCCCCCCCAGCCAGGAAGGGGGTCAGGCCCCTCTGGGGCCGAGGGGGTTGGGGTGGGAGAGGGGGCTGCGTCCGCGCTGGATGACGCCGCTGGGGCTGGGGGCATTTGGGCATGGAAGGGAGCACGCCCCCCGCATCCGTGTCCCCGGGCGGCTGCACCCAGCCAGGCCTGTGACGTGGGGGGGGGGGGAGAGGGTCCTTGCACGGGGAAATGGTTTCTTGCAGGGGAGATGATTGCAGGGGAAAATGGTCGTCGCAAGGGAGATGGTCGTTGCAAGGGAGATGGTCCCTGCAGGGGAGATGGTCGTTGCAGGGGAGATGGTCACTGCAGGGGAAATGGTCCCTGCAGGGGGGATGGTCACTGCAGGGGAGATGGTCGTTGCAGGGGGGATGGTTGCTGCAGGGGAGATGGTCCCTGCAGGGGGGATGGTCCCTGCAGGGGGGATGGTCACTGCAGGGGAGATGGTCGTTGCAGGGGATGGTAGTTGCAGGGGGGATGGTCGCTGCAGGGGAGATGGTCACTGCAGAGGAGATGGTCGTTGCAGGGGGGATGGTTTCTTGCAACAGCAGGAATAGGGGCCTGATGAGGCATCCCCGTCTCTGCCCACCTCGAGGGCACCGTGACGTGTTACGGGGCTGAGGGCTGAACCCTTCAAGGGTCCCGCCAGCTCCGGGACCACCAGGCCTGGAGGATGCCACCAGCCAGGCCGGGGACTGCGCTGCAGGAGACCCCAGTGGCAGCAGCATACCTGGGGCCAGGCCCGAGAGAAGGGCTGTGTCCCCCAACTCAGCATCGTTCCCAGCGGCATGGGGGCATCGGTGTCCCCGAGGACCCTGCTTCCAGGGCCAGCCGGGATTTCGGAGCTGTTTTGGCAATGAGTTTCCCACCCTGCCTTGCTGCAGCGCTGGGGAGATGCCAAGACCTGCAGGCACCCCCTGCTTATATCCCAACGGTCCCAGAGCCCCCTCCCCGGTGCCAGGGCGGGTCCCTGAGCCTGCCTTGGGGACGTGGCACACCAGGGTGCCGTGGGACGGTGGCTCCCAGCCCCAGCTCTTCCTTGGGGGCCACGTCTCCCAGGTACGTTTGCCCCACGCGCCAGCCAAGCCCTTCCCAGCCAGCACCGCATCCCGGCACCGCGCTGGGGGGACGTGTTCCCCCACCAGCTCCCTCCTTGGGGGGGGACACACCCCAAAAAACCCTCTGCTCTGGCGACCGATGGCCCCACGAAGGGAACCAGCGGCCGAGCAGCTCGGCTGGACCCGTTACCTAAGATGAAACCCAGGCGCCATCTGCTCCATCTCCCAATTACCAGCGTGGCAGAGAGGGCAGGGCGGCGGGGGGACGTGGTGATGGCCGGGTTCGAATGGCGGCGGGAGCGGGGTGACAACCGAAGGAGGGGTCAGGGCTGCCTGCAAGCACCCCGCACCCTGCCTGCAAGCACCGTGTGCCCCAGCACCCATCTGTGCCCACCCCTCCGGACCCCCGGCTCTTGCCCTGCTCCCAACCCGTGCGCCAGTGGCATCGTGGGGCGGTGGGTCCCCGAGGCGGGTGGGTGCCCCGGGAGGATTTCTAGGTGGGATCCCAAAGCACCCCTGGTGCTGATGGGTGCCCCCATTCCAGAGGTGGGCAGGGCAGTGGCAGGGGATGCCCGGTGCGTGGGGTGCAGGCAGGGTGACGAGGTGTGGGGAGGAAGAGAGGGGAGCAAGACCCATGTGCTTGGGGGTGGGGGCCGCGATGCTGAGGCAAGGGGGGACGCGGAGGTCGGGGTGGCAGGGGTGAAGGTGGGGGGTCCTCCTGCCTGCCTGACCCCCCGCGCAGCGCAGGGAGGAGGTGGCTGGGGGGGGGGGGGGGGCTGGCTGGGGAACACGGAAACCCTCGGAAAGCGCCTGCCAGGAAGCTGTCACTGGAGGGGATTTTCCATTGGTGTCAGCAGGCGCAGGACGGACTCCGGGGGACTCACGGGGTGGAGGGGGGGGGGCCGGGTGTGTGTCAGCGAGCAAGGGGGGTACGGGAGTGTGCGAGGCCCGGGGTGTGGAGGGGACAGCAGCGGGGGGGGGGGGGTGGTGTACAAGGGAGGCACCTCCCCGGTGCCCCAGGCGTGTGTGTGCGCGTGCAAGGGAGCTGCACCTCCCCTGTGCCCCCAGATACGCCCGTGCAAGGGAGGAAAACCTCCACCGTGCCCCGGCCGTGTGCGAGCGTGTGTGTGAGTGTGCAAGGGAGAGGCACCGCCACAGCGGCCCCAGCGGCAGAGGCAGGAGTGGGACACCCCCCCCGATGCCACGTCGTGTGTGTGTGTGTGTGTGTGTGTGTGTGTGTGTGTGTGCACAAGGGGGAAGGCACCTCTGCAGTGCCCCAGATGTGTGCGCACACACGCAAGGGACAGCTGTGACAGCTGCGCACGCAGAACACGGGTGATGGGGGTGTCCAGAGACCCCCACCGCACCCACGTGGGGGTATTTAGGGCCACCCCGACCCCTCCCGGCATCCCGCGGTGCCCAGGGACCTGGGAGGCGTCGGGGTGATGAGGAGGACCCCCCGTCCCCGACGCTGCCGCCGCGGGCAGCTCGGCACGGTGCCCCAGCGGGGTGGGAGGCGTCGGGCCGGCGTGTCCCCATCTGTGTGGCGGCTGGGTCCCCGCCGCCTGCCTGTCTCCCGGTGGCATCTCCGGCCCCACCCTGACGTCTGGGTGGCCTCGGAGCCGGGCACCAAACCACGTCCGTGTTTTGCGGGGCCGTCCCTCTGCCGCAAGCTGCCGCCATGCCGGTGCCAAGCGAGCCCTTCTCTGCCTGGCCTCCCCCCGCCGCCAGCGCTGGGGGTCAGGGCAGGGCGCCAGCAACCTCAGGGGACCTGGGGGGGGGGGGGGGGACGGGGGGGGACGGGGACACGACACAGCAGCCCCCCGCGCCCTCACGGTGCCACCTCTCCCACCCTGCAGCACCCCTGCCACCCAAGCGGGAGCCTGGCCGGGGAGGGGAGCGGGGGGCAGGCGGGGGGGGGGCCATGCCAGTCGCCGCCAACCTCTGTCAAGCCTGAAACCGTTAAACTAATTAAAGCTTTGCAGCAGCAGGATTAAGCCCGGGCAGGGGAGGTGGCGAGCCCAGGTAGTCAATTAGTTCACCAGGCGAGGATATTGGATTTCTGCGAGGCGAGTCAGCAGTCTTCGGGGGCTGTTATCTTTGCAGGGCTGCGGGGTCAGGAGGTGGGAAGTGGAGGTGACTGCAATCTCGCCCGCTTCCCCCCACCTCAGCCCTCCCTTCCCCCCCCCCACCCCCCCCCCACGCCCCCACCCCCTCCGGCCCCGCCGCAGCACCCAGCCTCGCCGCCTCTCCCCCACCCGCGGCGCCCATCTATCTCTCCCTCTTGCTTCGTTCGCTCCATCCCTCCTCGCTTGTGTGGTCTCGGCTGGTGTTTTGTAACCAGCGAGGAGGGGAAAAAAAAAAAAAAAAATTAAAAAAATAAAAAAAAGGGGAAAAAAAAAAAAAAAAAGAAGGAAAAAGGCCCTACCCCTGGCGAGGAAGCCAGGAATGGCGAAGTCCGGAGAGCCTAATGCGAAACATGTGGCGCTGCCTGGGGCTGAGCAGGGAGGTGAAAGTGAGCGCGGCGGCGCGGCGAGCATCCCGGCGTGCCCGGCTTCCCCCCCCCCCCCCCCGCCCCCGCAGCCCCCTCCCCACCGCCCAGGGCCAAGTTCCCATCCTGCGGCCCATGGCGTGGGTGGGTGGTGGTGTGGGGATGGTGGGTGCTGCCTGTCCCCATGGCGGGGGGGGGGTGGGGGGTGGGGGGGTGCAGGTGGTCCCCGCCGTGGGGGGGCAGCCAGATGGCGGCGGTTCGGCCGGGCTGAGGGAGGAGCGCTGGCACGGAACGGGGAGCGTCCCCCACCTTGTCACCGGACACGTGGCCCCGCCGGGGGTGGCAGTGGGTGCGAGGGCAGGAGCCTGACGCCGGCCACTGTGGGGTAAGAGCTGGCTGGACGGGCGGGGCAGGGCACAGGGGGGACGTGCCCAGCGCCTCTGGCACCCATGGGTGCACGCCGGTGGGTGCCATGCACCCCGTCGGGGACCCCATGGGCATCCCACAGGGTTTGCTAATGCATCCGCAGCTCCGTGCGCCATGACACGCGGGGGGACACCGGCGCAGAGATGGGGGGGGGGGGGGGGGGGGGCCGGGCCCCGCGCCCTGCGACGCCCCGATCCTCCCCGTCAAGCCGTGCGCAGCGTGTGCGGCAGGGACCGGCTCCCAGCGGCTGTTCTGGAAAACCTCCCGTTTGCTTCCTTCCTGCTGCCTCCCCTCCAACAGCTCTCCGGGCACATTAGCAGCTTCATCAGAGACTAGACCGGTCTTTCTAGCACATATTTTCCTGCTCCACATTGCCCTTGGTGTAACTTTACACCGTGCAGGCAACACGGCGGCGTTTGCCGGAGAGGTGCCCGCATCTCTCGGTGCCAGCGCTGCGCCCAAAGGCTGGCGGGGAGACGGGGAGGAGTTGGGGGGGGGGGGGGGGGGGGGGATGGATGCGGATGGACTGACAGGTTTGAATTCTCTTTCCCTGCCTTGTTGATAAGTTGTCACGCTAATCCAGACACCGGGAAGAGCCTGGATCACGCCGAGCGGCTGCGTGTGTGTGTGTCTGCGGGTGTGTGCTGGGGGAGGGAGCCAACAGGCAGGGATTCACACGCGGCTCCGGGTGGGGGGGAAAACAGGTGGACACGCAGGCACGGGGGGGGGGACGGGACCGTGATGGGTTGGGGGGCTCCGCCGTGCACCCCGTGCCGGATGGGCAGCTGCCTTGGGTGCTTGGACCCCCAGCACGCCAGTGTCACACGGGGGGAGCAGGGGTCCCTGCATGCGTACGGGTGTGCAACACGCACACCCGCGTGGACATGCACACGCGTAGGCACGCACACATGCGCCCGCAGCCCGGCGGGGAGATGCCCTGCCTCGGATGGGCAGTCCCCGGCTCAAGGCACAGCCACGGCGGGGAGGAAAGGGGTGTCCTGCCCCAAAATGCTACCCCGTGCCCGGGCATCCCGTGATGGACCCCATCCTGTGGGGCAGAGGGGACAGCGTGGGTCCCCGGGCGTCCCCGTGGGCTGTGGCTTTGAGGGGGAGGCGTGAACGGGGGGCACACATCGTGCCCAGCCTTGCGGGCACCCACGCCAGCCCGGGGCAGGGGGTGATCTCTGGGGAGGGGGCCACCGGGCTGACACGCGGGGGTCTCTGTGCTTGCTCGAGCAGATGGGAGCTCGGTCGCCTGCCAGCCCGTCGCACTGGAGAACGGTGCCAGCCCGCCAGCCGAGTGGTTCCCGCGCGCCCAGGGCTCCGGCCCCCGCCAGCCCGGCAGCGACGGCGACGGCAGGAGCTTCAAAGTGAACCTGCACTGCAAGCACCCGCGGCCCAGGTACCCCGGGGGGGCCCTCGCCCCGGGAACGGGGAGCGGGGGCTGCACCGGAGGGGGGGGGGGTGGAAGCAAATCTTGCTGCCTCTGCTCTGCCTGTCCCTGCCTTGGCGGGAGTGGGGGGGGGCTGCAAAGCATCCCTGGGGATGGCGGCGGTGGGGGGGGGCTCCGCGGCTTTGCAAAGCCCTTGGCTGGGGGCGGGGGGGCAAAGAGGGGTTCCTGCAGCCCCCGTGGGGTGCAGGGTGGGCTGTGCAGTGGGTGCATGGGCCCCGGGCCGGGTGCTGGGCACCCCTACCCACCCGTGGGTGCTTGTGCAACACACCCCCACGCAGACCTCGCTTGTGCCCCCATTGCCAGCAAGGGGAAACTGAGGCAGGTGCAATGCTGGGGGGGGGGGGGGGGGCGCCCAGGGGCTGCTGGCACCGGGCAGTGTCACCTCGGGTGGGGGCAGCAGCTGTGCGTGGGTTGTCCACGGGTGGGTGGGAAGGAGGTGGGGCGGGGGGGGGGGGTGGGGTGGGGAGGGCACATGCTGAGCCATCTCCGCGGGCAAAGAACTCCTCCTCCCCCTCCTCCCCTTCCCCCCCCCCCCCCCCCCGGTCTGTCCGTCCGTCCGGGCCGGGGCGCTGGGCGGCGGGAGGGGGGGGGGCGGCGGGGGCCGGGCCGGGGCGGCGGGCGGGAGCGCGGCTCGCCGGGGACACCTAGCGGCAGCGCGGCCGCAGGGTCCCCCCCCCACACACCCGGTCCCCCCGGCCCCCAGCTCTCCCCCCCCCCCCAGCGCCCCGGCCCCGTGGAGGGGTTGGTGGTGGTGGTGGTGGGGGGGTGGTGGTGGGGGGGTAAACCTGTCCCCTCTGTCCCCCAGATCGGAGGCAGCCTCCCCCCCACCCCCACCCCTTCCCCGTCCCCGCCCCGCTCGCAGCCCCGACGCCAGGGTGATGGGCGGGCGCTGCCCTCTCGGCTGTGGGAGCTCGGGAGGATCGGCCCCTGGTATGTCCCTTGCAGGGACTGGCGCTGCGAAGAAGCCGTGGGTGCGGTGGGCGCCCAGGTCAGTCCCGTCCCCCCCCCCGGCTCGGGGCTAACCCTCTGCACCCCTTCCTTTGCAGAGAGCTCAAGTGCAATAGCAGGAGCAGCAGCAAAGCCGAGGGTAAGTCGCAGCCCCGCGACGCCCCCAGACCCCCCCCCCCCCAGCCCAGCCCCACGGGGGGACGGGGCAGCCCAGACCCCCACGGGCAACCAGCCACCCTGCTTCCCCTTGGAGGTGGCTCTGCAGCGGGGTGAGCCGGGGGCTGGCATGGGTGGTCCTGCTGTGGGGAGGGCGTCCAGCCCCCCCCGAGCAGGGGAGGGGGCCGGACCCCATTTCCCCACCGCTGCGGTGGGCAAGGGAGGAGGCTGGGGGCGGCGGGGGCAGGTTCCCACGGTGCCAGCCGGGTCCTCGCTGGCGATGGGGCGAGGACGAGTCGGGCGGGCGAATGCGGGCATCCGGGATGGAGCAAGGCACTGCCGGCTGCTTTCGGCCGGCGGTGCCCTCGGAGCCTCATTGTCCCCCTCTCTGCCCCACGCAGGTCCCGGTCTCACATTCCCCGACCCCCATGTCAGCAACTGCTCGGCCAAGCGGCACGCGGGGGAGGAGGAGGTCAGGATGCGCGTGAAGCCCCCGGGCCCAGTGGTAACAACCAGCGTTGTGCGCGGCTCGCCCGACTACGTCCGAGAGCCCAAGTTCTACCCGCCGGGGCACCCGGCGCAGCGGCCCCCGGCCTGCCCGGCGGAAAAGGCCTTATCCTGCAGCGTGCTGAGCTTCCCTGAGGGCTCGTGCCCCGCGCTTGGCCGGGAGCACCAGGCAGGCTCGCTGCTGCACGGCGACCCGGCCGACCGGTGCCAGAGCGTGCACGGGGGCACCAAAGCAGCGGAGGACTTGCTGGGCTGTGCCGGCGAGCCCCGGATCCTGGGGGGCAGCGCGGAGGAGGCAGCCGCCCGCGATCGGGCGCCTAAAACCTTCCCCAACGCGACGCTGGCCTCGGGCCGCTGCAACGTCGACAGCATCCTCGCCTTGCTCCGGAGCAAGTGCGGCAACGGGCACATCAACCTCCACCCTGTGGTGCAGCTCATCGACATCATGAAGGACCTCAACCGCCTCTCCGAGGACCTCAAGAGCAGCGGGGTGCACCTGGACTGTGGCAGCCTCCGCGGTGGCAGCGGCGGTGGCCACGAGGACAGCCGCCTCCTGCCCGCCGACCGCGACCTCCAGTACAGCTTCTTCTCCTCGCCCTCCCTGGCCAACAGCATCCGCAGCCCCGAGGAACGGGGGGTGCTCTGCAAAACCGAGCCGCCGCGGCACCCCCGGCCCCCGGCCCGCGATGGAGAAGCCGACGGCGGCGGAGGGAGTGCCCCGCAGCCCCCTGGCCACAGCGTGGGCGTGGGGGGGCCTCCAAAGCGCCGGTGGAGGAAGCCGGTTGCTCCCAGCCTGACGCCGGCGATTAC
>NW_027472296.1:0-42474 GCF_965638725.1 Aptenodytes patagonicus | reverse complement strand
TGCCCTACATCTCCTGCATAGAGAAGGGAGAGACCTTGCCACAGTGCAGTGGCCATCAGTCACTTGTGTTAGGAAAATGTGCAACCGGCCCGTGCTGTCCGAGGAGAGAAGCTCGGACACAAAGCACGGAATTACAAGGGTAAGCATTTATTCATGCGCATGAGGTGTCTGAGCAAAATTGGGGTACCTCAAATGTGGTTTTACACAGGGTTCTTATACCGGTCAAGCATTGAGGTACAACGTGATTTGACTAATCACTAATTAACACACACACAGTACTGATGACCATCATAGTAAAACTTCGCAAAGCAACTATTTTTCTGCAGCCTCATCAGCCATCAGCATTCTCGCTGCTTGTCTATTGATCCAGGCGTCCCTGGAGCTGGTCTATTGAGAGTTACTTATCTGGGCTGCTAGAGACTGGGAGAGTTTCAAAGGTGTGTTAGAGGGACTGGGGTACTGGCGTTATCTTGGTTGTCCAGGGGTCTCTTTCAGCCTTCATGGACAGCTCTAAGGTTCCGAGAAGCAAAGCCCTCATTTCCAGGGCAGGGCTGTTCTTCTGGTCCTTCTGATGAGCTGGTGTCCTTTAGTTTGCTTACTCAAGCGTGATAAATCAGTATACAACGTGAGCTATATCTCCATCTTCAGAAAGTGAATACGTTTTCATAGTATAAAGACTGATTGTCCTAAGAGTTAGGGAGGGAAAGTTTGATAACCTTGGAGCAGGGGATGCCTGTGTGTGGGGATGGGAATCTCACTAACGGACATTCCTGAGTTTGATTTTAATGAGCAAACACTGTACCACCTGGCATGACAAGGCACTTAAGCAGAAAACAACGGAGAAAGGAATGTGCAGCTGGAAGGAGAAAAACAAGATAAAGACCATGAAGGCATTTCGCATGATCAGGAAGAACGGGCCAATCTGCTAGAGCATAGATGCGCGTGAACACAAGGCTATAACCTACCTGCAAGCTGCAGGTAGCGCGTGTACACTTCTGCTTGCTATAAAAGATGCTAACAAAGAGCAATAAAGGTCTTTGGTTGCCGTGTCTGCCGGAGTCCGTGCCGCTTTTCACCCCCACAAATGGCGCCCAACGTGGGGCGAAAATGCTGGAACAGAGCACCGGTGGGGAGCCAGCTGAACGAGTCATAGCCAGCGGGAGACAGAGCAGTCTCAGGAAAGAGCTGGAGCCGGAACTTTGAATCATCGCCTCGTTGGAGCAGAGGTGAGCAGCTGGGAAACCTAAAATGGGATCGCAACTAACTAAGGAGGAGGAATCTATACTATGTATTATTAAGAAACTGTTAGAAAAGCGTGGAGTTAAGTATGATGACCATACCCTCCGCCTATTGCTTTCATGGCTAAAACGAAAGGGAATTCCCCCTGATTCGGCTACTGCTTTTCAGAAGGAAACTTGGGATAAAGCAGGGAACTTGTTGTGGGATGCAGCTACCGGGGGAGATGAGACTGCAAAAACGGTCCTTACTACATGGCGCTTAGTCTCAGATACGTTAAAACAATTGAAGTGTGATCGTACTGCCCATCAAGCTGTGGTGGCAGCCACTGCTCCTGATCCACTGACTCTGGCCACTCCAGACCAGGCTCCCTCGGAACCTTTGCCCGGTCCGAGTGGGACAGATCAGCCTGAGGGAGGGGAAAAATTTCTGACCGAGGCTCTTTCGGCCCTGACGATATCAAGTGATCTCGGACAGTCTCCTAAACAACAGAGCAGAGGGGTCTCAAGCCACAACAATGAACCCTTAAACTATGATCCGGCTGCTCACTGGCAGGCTGTTCGACAACAAGCCTTGGCAGAAGGAGACCTTCCTACTGTGGCATACCCTGTCATAATTAGTGAACAAGGTCCTAACAGTTGGCAGCCCCTTCAATGGGATTTGGTTAAGGAGTTAAGGCGGACCATCATGCAATGTGGATTGGGAGCGCCTTTTACACAGAGCCTATTGCAAAATATTGTGAAGGGACACTTGTTAACCCCTTTCGATACCAAAGCGTTAGCTGATTTAATATTTTCCCCTACACAAAGAGTGCTCTGGCAAGCCCACTGGCGAGAGCTCTGTGATCGTGCAGCTTTACAGAACTTGGAGCGGCGAGCGGGAGACCCGCTACGGGCCGCGGGACTCGCTCAGTTAATGGGGGAGGACCCTATCAATACGCCGCAACTGCAGGCACGGCTGGCGCCTGAAATTTTAAGACAATCATCAGACCTTGCGTTTCAAGCAATGATAAAGGTCCCTGATACAGGACGACCGGTAAAATCCTTTACTAGCATTAAGCAAGGGACCAACGAACCTTATATGGATTTTATCGACAAGCTTCAAGAAGCTATTCAAAAACAAATACAAAATCCTGAAGCCAAAGAGGCATTGCTTATGAAATTGGCTATAGAAAATGCCAATGAGGACTGTAAAAGAGTCTTACAGACATTGCGAAATCCGACCATAATAGACATGCTTGACGCGTGCAATCGTGTGGGTTCAATTACACATAAGAATGAGGTTTTTGCAGCCTGTTTAGCCGCTGCCTTGCGTCCCGGTAACAAAGCGTGTTTCCGCTGTGGAAACTCGGGGCATTTTAAACGGCAATGTCCTGAGAATCCTGTACAGAAGGGAGGATCAGAAGGAATTCAGCAGTCCCCTGGTATTTGCCCACGCTGCCGCAAGGGGAGGCACTATGTTAATCAATGCCGGTCGAAATACGATCTCCGCGGTCGACCCTTGTCGGGAAACTGGAAGTCGAGCGCGAGGTGGGGGCGCGCACCGACACAAATGCCACCCCAAAATCCCCAACCCCAAAACCCCATGAGACCGCTGTCTCAGCAGGCCTGGATCACCTCAAGGCCAGAACCATCGGCAGTGCCGGAGTGGATGTCTCCACAGCCACCAATCTCTCTATAAACGATCAGACTGTGCACAGGGTGCCCCTCAATGTGAGAGGCCCCCTTGGCCAGGGGCTGAGTGCCCTATTGGTGGGGAGGTCCAGTGCTACTATGCAGGGTTTGTTTGTGTTACCTGGGGTTATCGACTCTGATTATACGGGACAGCTGCAAGCGTTGCTATGGACCCCCTCTCCTCCAGTGTTTATTCCAGCTGGAAGTAGGATTGCACAGCTAGTTCCTTTTAAGAGTATGGTTCGTAATCGGGATCCTATTTCCCGGGGAGCTGGTGGATTTGGGTCCACAGGTGAACCAAATATTTTTTGGACTCAGCTTGTCCAAAGAACTCAGCCCACTTTGACCTGCACTCTAAAGAATAAAGGCAGCAAACCGGAACAACTGGTAGTGAAGGGAATGATAGATACAGGGGCAGACGTTACTATCATCAGTACTGCAAAGTGGCCTGGATCATGGGAAACCATCCCGGTCAACACAGGGCTAGTGGGAATCGGAGGCCTGTCGACGTCCAGGCAGAGTGCCAACTTAATACAGATTGTAAGCCCAGAAGGACAGGTTGCAACTATTCGACCTTTTGTGGTTCCTGTGCCGTTAAACCTGTGGGGACGAGATGTCTTGAGCCCTTGGGGACTACTGATTGGCACTGCTGATCCGCATCAACATTTTTAGCGGGGGTCACTGGCGCTCGGCCCACCGTTCGACTCACATGGCTCACCGATCAGCCAGTGTGGGTGGATCAGTGGCCCCTATCACAGGAAAAGGCCGACGCGTTGCGAACGTTGGTGGACGAGCAAGTGAGTCAAGGACATCTGGTTCCCACCACCAGCGCCTGGAACACCCCAGTGTTTGTTATAAAAAAGAAAAGTGGCAAATGGAGACTTCTACATGATTTACGGCAAGTAAATGCCGTGATTCAAGATATGGGGACATTGCAACCAGGTATGCCTTCACCGACATTGATACCTCGTCAATGGGACATTGTGATTATCGATTTGAAAGACTGCTTTTTCACGATTCCCTTAGCGCCGGAAGATGCTCCCAGATTTGCCTTCTCTCTCCCAGTTGTAAACCATCAAGGGCCTAGGCTGCGATATCATTGGACGGTTTTGCCCCAGCGCATGAAAAACAGTCCCACAATATGTCAAATGTATGTTGCGCGTGTGTTGTCGCCCATAAGAAACAAATATCCTGACTTAATTTGTTATCACTACATGGATGATATTTTAATCGCCGGACGAGACCCAAAGGAACTCATCACAGTTATGAAAGATATGTTGCAGGGGTTAAAGACATACGGCTTGCAAATAGCTCCTGAAAAGGTGCAAGTGCAAGCCCCGTGGAAGTACTTGGGGTGGAAGATTTTAGAACATACGATACAGCCCCAACCCATAACCTTGCAATCTAACATTAAAACACTGAATGACTTGCAAAAACTAGTAGGGACTATCAATTGGGTGTGCCCATTGCTGGGAATAGATAATGACATGTTAAACCCACTGTTCAAGTTGTTAAAGGGTAATCCTGAGTTGACATCTCCACGAGAATTAACGACAGAGGCCAAACAAGCGCTACAAAAAATATCACAGGCGCTTACCGAAAGGCAAGCACAATGCGTAATTGAAGGATTGGGAGTTAACTTGTATGTCCTAAATCAGTCCCGACAAGCAGTGGGCCTCTTAGGCCAATGGGACACCAAGGGTACCCAGGATCCCTTAGCCATCATTGAATGGGTATTCCTGCCGCATCAAGCACCAAAAACGATAGTGACAAGGGTGGAAATGTTTTCGATGCTTGTGCGAAAGGGACGCGCGTGATGTTTGGAATTAACAGGCACAGATCTTAAAACAATTTATCTCCCACTGACTAAAGACCACCTTAATTGGTGTGAGGCTAATAGCCTAGAACTACAGATAGCGCTGGAAAACTTTAAGGGACAAATTCTAATTCACTATCCATCTCACAAATTATTCTCCCTTAATGAGGAAATTAGTATAATTCCTGAATCGTTGAGTAAGGAGGTACCTGTCGAAGGACCCACCTTATTCACCGATGGATCAGGACGAACAGGTAAGGCAGTTATAGTGTGGTGTGAAAAAGGGGAATGGAAACATCAAGTTCACCATGTTGTAGGAAGTCCTCAGCTGGTGGAAATATACGCAGTAATTCAGGTCTTTCACCAATGGGAGATGCCATTAAATTTGGTTACTGATTCTCAGTACGTCGCCAACGTTGTCAGGCGCTTGGAAAAGGCTTGGCTCAAAGAAGTTGATAACGAACCAGTGTTTTTAATGTTCAAACAGGTATGGGACTTGTTGAATCGCCGCGTAAACCCGTATTACGTGCTCCACGTGAGGAGTCATACCTCCCTCCCAGGGTTTATATCGGAAGGGAATGCGCGAGCTGATCGTCTCGCTGCCCCCGTATGGACAGTCCCTGTACCAGACGTTTCTACACAAGCCCGATTGTTGCACGAGTTTTTCCATCAATCTGCCCGAATGCTGCGTCGACAATTTGGGTTGACTTGGGACACGGCACGAAGTATTGTACAAATGTGTCCTGACTGTCAGCAATTAGTTCCCATACCCCAAACAGGGGTAAATCCCCGAGGAGAAAAGGCCCTACAGATTTGGCAATCCGATGTTACTCATATCGGAGAATTTGGCAAACAAAAATATGTGCATGTTTCCATCGATACATTCTCCGGAGCTCTATGGGCGACCGCAGAGACCGGAGAAAAAAGCAAAGATATTTTACGGCACTGGAAAGGGGCCTTTGCTGCTCTAGGGGTTCCACACCAGATCAAAACGGACAATGGGCCCGGGTACATAAGCGCAAAAACGCAGGCCTTTTTGGCACAATGGGGCATTCGACATATCACTGGTATCCCTTATTCCCCTCAGAGCCAGGGTATCGTTGAGCGGGCTCATCTCACTCTCAAGCAGCTACTACAAAAACAAAAAGGGGGAATGCTAGGGGAATCACGCAAGCCCGCCTCCATAAAGCAATATATGTGTTAAATCATCTTACAATAAGGGAAGACAGGACAGCAGTTGGCAGCCCTAACACAGTAATAGCGAGACACTTTACATCTTGTAACTCAGCTTCTCCAGTAGGAGAAAGGGCTCGGGTGTGGGTCAAGTCATTGGAAAATAGCCAATGGGAAGGCCCTTATGATCTTATAACATGGGGGAGAGGATATGCTTGTGTTTCCACAGATCGTGGACCCCGGTGGATACCTGCCCGCTGCGTTCGACCGTATCTGGACAAGGAGCCCAAGGAGCCCACAGATGCATCAACGGTTTGAAGTAGATTACTGGGACTTACACAAAGTATCTCATTCGATATTTGGGGAACTACCTAGTGGACCAGGCCGTGCTGGGGTATATAGGGGACCAAGTGGGTTGCCATTAGCCGTGGACTGGGAACACCAGGCGGCAGAGAACAGTCAACTGGATAATCGAGAGGTGACAGGAATTCCCTGCCTCCAGTGTCCCGGATCAACACATCACGCATGGACTTTGTGCAAATGTGATAATTGCGAAAGAAACCGGTATTGTCACTCTCAGTTCCGGGCGGGAAGGTGCACAAGGTGTAAAGGGAATACCACGGGGAACGCCGAACCACAGAATCTACAGCTAGTGTGTGGGAGATCACATTGTGTCCCCCAGCTGTGGACTGTGTGGGAAACGGACTGGGAAAGTACCAAACGACAGTGTGACAAACGACTTGGGTGGAAACGGAACAAAAAGAGAACGTAAACCATGACGCCAGCATGGGGGGGTGTCTTGTGGCTAGTATCACTGTGTGCGGTTGCTGCGTTATGGGCACCCTCACAGCCGAAGGAAAATGTTTGGGTAACTCTGGCCAATCAGACAGGACAGGATTCCATCTGCCTGTCGATATCTTCCCCCGGAACCCCTTTTCTACCTGCCTAGTGGGGCTTCCTTTAGATAATTGGGACTTGGGCCTGATTAGTCCTTTCAAGGAGGCCTGCGGGGGGGGACGACACGCCACTGACAATTGGGATGGATGCCTACCACATCTTAATCACTTGCCAATAGAACCTCAGGAAGTCGAGCTATTAGGGTCCATAAAAATGGATTGGTGTTTGTATTTCAATTATTCAGGGGCCAATGTTTCCTGAGCCTGGCCTGGCATTCCCTCTCATATTAAAGGTGGGCCGTGTTCGTTGGGAAGATTAACTCTACTAATGCCAAACACATCTATGATCCTAAACCACAGAAGGAGCACCCCTAAGATGCGCGGTAAGCGCAGAGCACATGCCTACACTTCACAATGTGATGATGCTGTCGACCTATGGAACCGGAACACTATAGCTGCGGTTGCATTCTTGGCTCCAGGTGTCGCAGCAGCAAAAAGTTTGGTCACATTAAATAAATTAGGATGTTGGCTAGCGAAACAATCAAATGCAACCTCTGAAGCACTAACGGGATTACTAATGGATGTAGATTCTATACGACATGCTACTTTGCAAAATAGAGCAGTGATAGATTTTATGCTTTTAGCGCAAGGCCATGGGTGTGAAGAGTTGGAGGGAATGTGTTGTATGAACCTATCTGATCATTCGGAATCAATTCACCGCAGCATTCAGATGTTGAAGGAAGGAGTACAGAAGCTAAGAGTGGAAGACCCCTGGGACTGGTTGGATAAATTATTCGGGAAATGGGGTCTAAGTGGCTGGTTAAAAGGACTAGCCAAGCTAGGAGGGCTATGCTTAGTAATGTTCCTTTGCATCCTGGTTTGTGTGCCGTGTCTGTTACAAGGTATGCGAAAAATGATTGAAAGATCTGTTTCAGCAGTGTTTCTAGTAAAACAAAAAGGGGGAGATGTGGGGATGGGAATCTCACTAATGGACATTCCTGAGTTTGATTTTAATGAGCAAACACTGTACCACCTGGCATGACAAGGCACTTAAGCAGAAAACAACGGAGAAAGGAATGTGCAGCTGAAAGGAGAAAAACAAGATAAAGACCATGAGGGCATTTCGCATGATCAGAAAGAACGGGCCAATCTGCTAGAGCATAGATACGCGTGAACACAAGGCTATAACCTATCTGCAAGCTGCAGGTAGCGCGTGTACACTTCTGCTTGCTATAAAAGATGCTAACAAAGAGCAAAAAAGGTCTTTGGTTGCCATGTCTGCCGGAGTCAGTGCCGCTTTTCACCCCCACAGGCTGGCAGGCCCGGAGCCCCAGTGTCTGTGGGGCTGTGGAAGGGCTGCCAAGGGAAGGCGAGGGCCAGCCACACCTGGCAGTCCTGGCACCTTTGGTGTGGGAGCAGTCGCTGGACGTTCGCCCTTTCGGAGCTGGGCTCTGGAGGCAGCACTGAGAGCGAGCAGGCAACAAGGTCGGCACCCTGAGCTGGCTGGCGAGCCCGGAGCCCCAGTGTCTGTGGGGCTGTGGAAGGGCTGCCAAGGGAAGGCGAGGGCCAGCCACACCTGGCAGTCCTGGCACCTTTGGTGTGGGAGCAGTCGCTGGACGTTCGCCCTTTCGGAGCTGGGCTCTGGAGGCAGCACTGAGAGCGAGCAGGCAACAACGTCGGCACCCTGAGCTGGCTGGCGAGCCCAGAGCCCCACTGTCTGTGGGGCTGTGGAAGGGCTGCCAAGGGAAGGCGAGGGCCAGCCACACCTGGCAGTCCTGGCACCTTTGGTGTGGGAGCAGTCGCTGGACGTTCGCCCTTTCGGAGCTGGGCTCTGGAGGCAGCACTGAGAGCGAGCAGGCAACAACGTCGGCACCCTGAGCTGGCTGGCGAGCCCAGAGCCCCACTGTCTGTGGGGCTGTGGAAGGGCTGCCAAGGGAAGGCGAGGGCCAGCCACACCTGGCAGTCCTGGCACCTTTGGTGTGGGAGCAGTCGCTGGACGTTTGCCCTTTCGGAGCTGGGCTCTGGAGGCAGCACTGAGAGCGAGCAGGCAACAACGTCGGCAGCCTGAGCTGGCTGGCGAGCCCGGAGCCCCAGTGTCTGTGGGGCTGTGGAAGGGCTGCCAAGGGAAGGCGAGGGCCAGCCACACCTGGCAGTCCTGGCACCTTTGGTGTGGGAGCAGTCGCTGGAACTTCAACCTTTCGGAGCTGGGCTCTGGAGGCAGCACTGAGAGCGAGGAGGCAATAAGGTCGGCACCCTGAGCTGGCTGGCGAGCCCGGAGCCCCACTGTCTGTGGGGCTGTGGAAGGGCTGCCAAGGCAAGGCGAGGGCCAGCCACACCTGGCAGTCCTGGCACCTTTGGTGTGGGAGCAGTCGCTGGACGTTTGCCCTTTCGGAGCTGGGCTCTGGAGGCAGCACTGAGAGCGAGCAGGCAACAACGTCGGCACCCTGAGCTGGCTGGCGAGCCCGGAGCCCCACTGTCTGTGGGGCTGTGGAAGGGCTGCCAAGGGAAGGCAAGGGCCAGCCACACCTGGCAGTCCTGGCACCTTTGGTGTGGGAGCAGTCGCTGGACGTTCGCCCTTTCGGAGCTGGGCTCTGGAGGCAGCACTGAGAGCGAGCAGGCAACAAGGTCGGCACCCTGAGCTGGCTGGCGAGCCCGGAGCCCCAGTGTCTGTGGGGCTGTGGAAGGGCTGCCAAGGGAAGGCGAGGGCCAGCCACACCTGGCAGTCCTGGCACCTTTGGTGTGGGAGCAGTCGCTGGACGTTCGCCCTTTCGGAGCTGGGCTCTGGAGGCAGCACTGAGAGCGAGCAGGCAACAACGTTGGCACCCTGAGCTGGCTGGCGAGCCCGGAGCCCCACTGTCTGTGGGGCTGTGGAAGGGCTGCCAAGGGAAGGCGAGGGCCAGCCACACCTGGCAGTCCTGGCACCTTTGGTGTGGGAGCAGTCGCTGGACGTTCGCCATTTCGGAGCTGGGCTCTGGAGGCATCACTGAGAGCGAGGAGGCAACAAGGTCGGCACCCTGAGCTGGCTGGCGAGCCCGGAGCCCCACTGTCTGTGGGGCTGTGGAAGGGCTGCCAAGGGAAGGCGAGGGCCAGCCACACCTGGCAGTCCTGGCACCTTTGGTGTGGGAGCAGTCGCTGGACGTTCGCCCTTTCGGAGCTGGGCTCTGGAGGCAGCACTGAGAGCGAGCAGGCAACAAGGTCGGCACCCTGAGCTGGCTGTCGAGCCCGGAGCCCCAGTGTCTGTGGGGCTGTGGAAGGGCTGCCAAGGGAAGGCGAGGGCCAGCCACACCTGGCAGTCCTGGCACCTTTGGTGTGGGAGCAGTCGCTGGACGTTCGCCCTTTCGGAGCTGGGCTCTGGAGGCAGCACTGAGAGCGAGCAGGCAACAACGTTGGCACCCTGAGCTGGCTGGCGAGCCCGGAGCCCCAGTGTCTGTGGGGCTGTGGAAGGGCTGCCAAGGGAAGGCGAGGGCCAGCCACACCTGGCAGTCCTGGCACCTTTGGTGTGGGAGCAGTCACTGGACGTTCGCCCTTTCGGAGCTGGGCTCTGGAGGCAGCACTGAGAGCGAGCAGGCAACAAGGTCGGCACCCTGAGCTGGCTGTCGAGCCCGGAGCCCCAGTGTCTGTGGGGCTGTGGAAGGGCTGCCAAGGGAAGGCGAGGGCCAGCCACACCTGGCAGTCCTGGCACCTTTGGTGTGGGAGCAGTCGCTGGACGTTCGCCCTTTCGGAGCTGGGCTCTGGAGGCAGCACTGAGAGCGAGCAGGCAACAAGGTCGGCACCCTGAGCTGGCTGGCGAGCCCGGAGCCCCACTGTCTGTGGGGCTGTGGAAGGGCTGCCAAGGGAAGGCGAGGGCCAGCCACACCTGGCAGTCCTGGCACCTTTGGTGTGGGAGCAGTCGCTGGACGTTTGCCCTTTCGGAGCTGGGCTCTGGAGGCAGCACTGAGAGCGAGCAGGCAACAACGTCGGCAGCCTGAGCTGGGTGGCGAGCCCGGAGCCCCAGTGTCTGTGGGGCTGTGGAAGGGCTGCCAAGGGAAGGCGAGGGCCAGCCACACCTGGCAGTCCTGGCACCTTTGGTGTGGGAGCAGTCGCTGGACGTTCGCCCTTTCAGAGCTGGGCTCTGGAGGCAGCACTGAGAGCGAGCAAGGCACCAACGTCGGCACCCTGAGCTGGCTGGCGAGCCCGGAGCCCCAGTGTCTGTGGGGCTGTGGAAGGGCTGCCAAGGGAAGGCGAGGGCCAGCCACACCTGGCAGTCCTGGCACCTTTGGTGTGGGAGCAGTCGCTGGACGTTCGCCCTTTCGGAGCTGGGCTCTGGAGGCAGCACTGAGAGCGAGCAGGCAATAAGGTCGGCACCCTGAGCTGGCTGGCGAGCCCGGAGCCCCACTGTCTGTGGGCTGTGGAAGGGCTGCCAAGGGAAGGCAAGGGCCAGCCACACCTGGCAGTCCTGGCACCTTTGGTGTGGGAGCAGTCGCTGGACGTTCACCATTTTAGAGCTGGGCTCTGGAGGCAGCACTGAGAGCGAGCAGGCAACAACGTCGGCACCCTGAGCTGGCTGGCGATCCCGGAGCCCCAGTGTCTGTGGGGCTGTGGAAGGGCTGCCAAGGGAAGGCGAGGGCCAGCCACACCTGGCAGTCCTGGCACCTTTGGTGTGGGAGCAGTCGCTGGACATTCGCCCTTTCGGAGCTGGGCTCTGGAGGCAGCACTGAGAGCGAGCAGGCAACAAGGTCGGCACCCTGAGCTGGCTGGCGAGCCCGGAGCCCCAGTGTCTGTGGGGCTGTGGAAGGGCTGCCAAGGGAAGGCGAGGGCCAGCCACACCTGGCAGTCCTGGCACCTTTGGTGTGGGAGCAGTCGCTGGACGTTCGCCCTTTCGGAGCTGGGCTCTGGAGGCAGCACTGAGAGCGAGCAGGCAACAACGTCGGCACCCTGAGCTGGCTGGCGAGCCCGGAGCCCCAGTGTCTGTGGGGCTGTGGAAGGGCTGCCAAGGGAAGGCGAGGGCCAGCCACACCTGGCAGTCCTGGCACCTTTGGTGTGGGAGCAGTCGCTGGACGTTCGCCCTTTCGGAGCTGGGCTCTGGAGGCAGCACTGAGAGCGAGCAGGCAACAACGTCGGCACCCTGAGCTGGCTGGCGAGCCCGGAGCCCCAGTGTCTGTGGGGCTGTGGAAGGGCTGCCAAGGGAAGGCGAGGGCCAGCCACACCTGGCAGTCCTGGCACCTTTGGTGTGGGAGCAGTCGCTGGACGTTCGCCCTTTCGGAGCTGGGCTCTGGAGGCATCACTGAGAGCGAGCAGGCAATAAGGTCGGCACCCTGAGCTGGCTGGCGAGCCCGGAGCCCCACTGTCTGTGGGCTGTGGAAGGGCTGCCAAGGGAAGGCGAGGGCCAGCCACACCTGGCAGTCCTGGCACCTTTGGTGTGGGAGCAGTCGCTGGACGTTCGCCCTTTCGGAGCTGGGCTCTGGAGGCAGCACTGAGAGCGAGCAGGCAACAAGGTCGGCACCCTGAGCTGGCTGGCGAGCCCGGAGCCCCAGTGTCTGTGGGGCTGTGGAAGGGCTGCCAAGGGAAGGCGAGGGCCAGCCACACCTGGCAGTCCTGGCACCTTTGGTGTGGGAGCAGTCGCTGGACGTTCGCCCTTTCGGAGCTGGGCTCTGGAGGCAGCACTGAGAGCGAGCAGGCAACAACGTCGGCACCCTGAGCTGGCTGTCGAGCCCGGAGCCCCACTGTCTGTGGGGCTGTGGAAGGGCTGCCAAGGCAAGGCGAGGGCCAGCCACACCTGGCAGTCCTGGCACCTTTGGTGTGGGAGCAGTCGCTGGACGTTTGCCCTTTCGGAGCTGGGCTCTGGAGGCAGCACTGAGAGCGAGCAGGCAACAACGTCGGCACCCTGAGCTGGCTGGCGAGCCCGGAGCCCCACTGTCTGTGGGGCTGTGGAAGGGCTGCCAAGGGAAGGCGAGGGCCAGCCACACCTGGCAGTCCTGGCACCTTTGGTGTGGGAGCAGTCGCTGGACGTTCGCCCTTTCGGAGCTGGGCTCTGGAGGCAGCACTGAGAGCGAGCAGGCAACAAGGTCGGCACCCTGAGCTGGCTGGCGAGCCCGGAGCCCCACTGTCTGTGGGGCTGTGGAAGGGCTGCCAAGGGAAGGCGAGGGCCAGCCACACCTGGCAGTCCTGGCACCTTTGGTGTGGGAGCAGTCGCTGGACGTTCGCCCTTTCGGAGCTGGGCTCTGGAGGCAGCACTGAGAGCGAGCAGGCAACAACGTTGGCACCCTGAGCTGGCTGGCGAGCCCGGAGCCCCACTGTCTGTGGGGCTGTGGAAGGGCTGCCAAGGGAAGGCGAGGGCCAGCCACACCTGGCAGTCCTGGCACCTTTGGTGTGGGAGCAGTCGCTGGACGTTCGCCCTTTCGGAGCTGGGCTCTGGAGGCAGCACTGAGAGCGAGCAGGCAACAACGTCGGCACCCTGGAGCTGGCTGGCGAGCCGGAGCCCCAGTGTCTGTGGGGCTGTGGAAGGGCTGCCAAGGGAAGGCGAGGGCCAGCCACACCTGGCAGTCCTGGCACCTTTGGTGTGGGAGCAGTCGCTGGACGTTCGCCCTTTCGGAGCTGGGCTCTGGAGGCAGCACTGAGAGCGAGCAGGCAACAACGTCGGCACCCTGAGCTGGCTGGCGAGCCCGGAGCCCCACTGTCTGTGGGGCTGTGGAAGGGCTGCCAAGGGAAGGCGAGGGCCAGCCACACCTGGCAGTCCTGGCACCTTTGGTGTGGGAGCAGTCGCTGGACGTTCGCCCTTTCGGAGCTGGGCTCTGGAGGCAGCACTGAGAGCGAGCAGGCAACAACGTTGGCACCCTGAGCTGGCTGGCGAGCCCGGAGCCCCACTGTCTGTGGGGCTGTGGAAGGCTGCCAAGGGAAGGCGAGGGCCAGCCACACCTGGCAGTCCTGGCACCTTTGGTGTGGGAGCAGTCGCTGGACGTTCGCCCTTTCGGAGCTGGGCTCTGGAGGCATCACTGAGAGCGAGCAGGCAATAAGGTCGGCACCCTGAGCTGGCTGGCGAGCCCGGAGCCCCACTGTCTGTGGGCTGTGGAAGGGCTGCCAAGGGAAGGCAAGGGCCAGCCACACCTGGCAGTCCTGGCACCTTTGGTGTGGGAGCAGTCGCTGGACGTTCACCATTTTAGAGCTGGGCTATGGAGGCAGCACTGAGAGCGAGCAGGCAACAACTCGGCACCCTGAGCTGGCTGGCGATCCCGGAGCCCCAGTGTCTGTGGGGCTGTGGAAGGGCTGCCAAGGGAAGGCGAGGGCCAGCCACACCTGGCAGTCCTGGCACCTTTGGTGTGGGAGCAGTCGCTGGACATTCGCCCTTTCGGAGCTGGGCTCTGGAGGCAGCACTGAGAGCGAGCAGGCAACAAGGTCGGCACCCTGAGCTGGCTGCGAGCCCGGAGCCCCAGTGTCTGTGGGGCTGTGGAAGGGCTGCCAAGGGAAGGCGAGGGCCAGCCACACCTGGCAGTCCTGGCACCTTTGGTGTGGGAGCAGTCGCTGGACGTTCGCCCTTTCGGAGCTGGGCTCTGGAGGCAGCACTGAGAGCGAGCAGGCAACAAGGTCGGCACCCTGAGCTGGCTGGCGAGCCCGGAGCCCCACTGTCTGTGGGGCTGTGGAAGGGCTGCCAAGGGAAGGCGAGGGCCAGCCACACCTGGCAGTCCTGGCACCTTTGGTGTGGGAGCAGTCGCTGGACGTTCGCCCTTTCGGAGCTGGGCTCTGGAGGCAGCACTGAGAGCGAGCAGGCAACAACGTCGGCACCCTGAGCTGGCTGGCGAGCCCGGAGCCCCAGTGTCTGTGGGCTGTGGAAGGGCTGCCAAGGGGAAGGCAAGGGCCAGCCACACCTGGCAGTCCTGGCACCTTTGGTGTGGGAGCAGTCGCTGGACGTTCACCATTTTGGAGCTGGGCTCTGGAGGCAAGAGCGAGCAGGCAACAACGTCGGCAGCCTGAGCTGGGTGGCGATCCCGGAGCCCCAGTGTCTGTGGGGCTGTGGAAGGGCTGCCAAGGGAAGGCGAGGGCCAGCCACACCTGGCAGTCCTGGCACCTTTGGTGTGGGAGCAGTCGCTGGACCATTCGCCCTTTCGGAGCTGGGCTCTGGAGGCAGCACTGAGAGCGAGCAGGCAACAACGTCGGCACCCTGAGCTGGCTGGCGAGCCCGGAGCCCCAGTGTCTGTGGGGCTGTGGAAGGGCTGCCAAGGGAAGGCGAGGGCCAGCCACACCTGGCAGTCCTGGCACCTTTGGTGTGGGAGCAGTCGCTGGACGTTCGCCCTTTCGGAGCTGGGCTCTGGAGGCAGCACTGAGAGCGAGCAGGCAACAAGGTCGGCACCCTGAGCTGGCTGGCGAGCCCGGAGCCCCACTGTCTGTGGGGCTGTGGAAGGGCTGCCAAGGGAAGGCGAGGGCCAGCCACACCTGGCAGTCCTGGCACCTTTGGTGTGGGAGCAGTCGCTGGACGTTCGCCCTTTCGGAGCTGGGCTCTGGAGGCAGCACTGAGAGCGAGCAGGCAACAACGTCGGCACCCTGAGCTGGCTGGCGAGCCCGGAGCCCCAGTGTCTGTGGGCTGTGGAAGGGCTGCCAAGGGAAGGCAAGGGCCAGCCACACCTGGCAGTCCTGGCACCTTTGGTGTGGGAGCAGTCGCTGGACGTTCACCATTTTGGAGCTGGGCTCTGGAGGCAGCACTGAGAGCGAGCAGGCAACAACGTCGGCAGCCTGAGCTGGGTGGCGATCCCGGAGCCCCACTGTCTGTGGGGCTGTGGAAGGGCTGCCAAGGGAAGGCGAGGGCCAGCCACACCTGGCAGTCCTGGCACCTTTGGTGTGGGAGCAGTCGCTGGACATTCGCCCTTTCGGAGCTGGGCTCTGGAGGCAGCACTGAGAGCGAGCAGGCAACAACGTCGGCACCCTGAGCTGGCTGGCGAGCCCGGAGCCCCAGTGTCTGTGGGGCTGTGGAAGGGCTGCCAAGGGAAGGCGAGGGCCAGCCACACCTGGCAGTCCTGGCACCTTTGGTGTGGGAGCAGTCGCTGGACGTTCGCCCTTTCGGAGCTGGGCTCTGGAGGCAGCACTGAGAGCGAGCAGGCAACAACGTCGGCACCCTGAGCTGGCTGGCGAGCCCGGAGCCCCAGTGTCTGTGGGGCTGTGGAAGGGCTGCCAAGGGAAGGCGAGGGCCAGCCACACCTGGCAGTCCTGGCACCTTTGGTGTGGGAGCAGTCGCTGGACGTTCGCCCTTTCGGAGCTGGGCTCTGGAGGCAGCACTGAGAGCGAGCAGGCAACAAGGTCGGCACCCTGAGCTGGCTGGCGAGCCCGGAGCCCCAGTGTCTGTGGGGCTGTGGAAGGGCTGCCAAGGGAAGGCGAGGGCCAGCCACACCTGGCAGTCCTGGCACCTTTGGTGTGGGAGCAGTCGCTGGACGTTCGCCCTTTCGGAGCTGGGCTCTGGAGGCATCACTGAGAGCGAGCAGGCAACAAGGTCGGCACCCTGAGCTGGCTGGCGAGCCCGGAGCCCCAGTGTCTGTGGGGCTGTGGAAGGGCTGCCAAGGGAAGGCGAGGGCCAGCCACACCTGGCAGTCCTGGCACCTTTGGTGTGGGAGCAGTTGCTGGACGTTCGCCCTTTCGGAGCTGGGCTCTGGAGGCAGCACTGAGAGCGAGCAGGCAACAAGGTCGGCACCCTGAGCTGGCTGGCGAGCCCGGAGCCCCAGTGTCTGTGGGGCTGTGGAAGGGCTGCCAAGGGAAGGCGAGGGCCAGCCACACCTGGCAGTCCTGGCACCTTTGGTGTGGGAGCAGTCGCTGGACGTTCGCCCTTTCGGAGCTGGGCTCTGGAGGCAGCACTGAGAGCGAGCAGGCAACAAGGTCGGCACCCTGAGCTGGCTGGCGAGCCCGGAGCCCCACTGTCTGTGGGGCTGTGGAAGGGCTGCCAAGGGAAGGCGAGGGCCAGCCACACCTGGCAGTCCTGGCACCTTTGGTGTGGGAGCAGTCGCTGGACGTTCGCCCTTTCGGAGCTGGGCTCTGGAGGCAGCACTGAGAGCGAGCAGGCAACAACGTCGGCACCCTGAGCTGGCTGGCGAGCCCGGAGCCCCAGTGTCTGTGGGGCTGTGGAAGGGCTGCCAAGGGAAGGCGAGGGCCAGCCACACCTGGCAGTCCTGGCACCTTTGGTGTGGGAGCAGTCGCTGGACGTTCGCCCTTTCGGAGCTGGGCTCTGGAGGCAGCACTGAGAGCGAGCAGGCAACAACGTCGGCACCCTGAGCTGGCTGGCGAGCCCGGAGCCCCACTGTCTGTGGGGCTGTGGAAGGGCTGCCAAGGCAAGGCGAGGGCCAGCCACACCTGGCAGTCCTGGCACCTTTGGTGTGGGAGCAGTCGCTGGACGTTCACCATTTTGGAGCTGGGCTCTGGAGGCAGCACTGAGAGCGAGCAGGCAACAACGTCGGCACCCTGAGCTGGCTGGCGATCCCGGAGCCCCAGTGTCTGTGGGGCTGTGGAAGGGCTGCCAAGGGAAGGCGAGGGCCAGCCACACCTGGCAGTCCTGGCACCTTTGGTGTGGGAGCAGTCGCTGGACATTCGCCCTTTCGGAGCTGGGCTCTGGAGGCAGCACTGAGAGCGAGCAGGCAACAACGTCGGCACCCTGAGCTGGCTGGCGAGCCCGGAGCCCCAGTGTCTGTGGGGCTGTGGAAGGGCTGCCAAGGGAAGGCGAGGGCCAGCCACACCTGGCAGTCCTGGCACCTTTGGTGTGGGAGCAGTCGCTGGACGTTCGCCCTTTCGGAGCTGGGCTCTGGAGGCAGCACTGAGAGCGAGCAGGCAACAACGTCGGCACCCTGAGCTGGCTGGCGAGCCCGGAGCCCCAGTGTCTGTGGGGCTGTGGAAGGGCTGCCAAGGGAAGGCGAGGGCCAGCCACACCTGGCAGTCCTGGCACCTTTGGTGTGGGAGCAGTCGCTGGACGTTCGCCCTTTCGGAGCTGGGCTCTGGAGGCAGCACTGAGAGCGAGCAGGCAACAAGGTCGGCACCCTGAGCTGGCTGGCGAGCCCGGAGCCCCACTGTCTGTGGGGCTGTGGAAGGGCTGCCAAGGGAAGGCGAGGGCCAGCCACACCTGGCAGTCCTGGCACCTTTGGTGTGGGAGCAGTCGCTGGACGTTCGCCCTTTCGGAGCTGGGCTCTGGAGGCATCACTGAGAGCGAGCAGGCAACAAGGTCGGCACCCTGAGCTGGCTGGCGAGCCCGGAGCCCCACTGTCTGTGGGGCTGTGGAAGGGCTGCCAAGGGAAGGCGAGGGCCAGCCACACCTGGCAGTCCTGGCACCTTTGGTGTGGGAGCAGTTGCTGGACGTTCGCCCTTTCGGAGCTGGGCTCTGGAGGCAGCACTGAGAGCGAGCAGGCAACAAGGTCGGCACCCTGAGCTGGCTGGCGAGCCCGGAGCCCCAGTGTCTGTGGGGCTGTGGAAGGGCTGCCAAGGGAAGGCGAGGGCCAGCCACACCTGGCAGTCCTGGCACCTTTGGTGTGGGAGCAGTCGCTGGACGTTCGCCCTTTCGGAGCTGGGCTCTGGAGGCAGCACTGAGAGCGAGCAGGCAACAAGGTCGGCACCCTGAGCTGGCTGGCGAGCCCGGAGCCCCACTGTCTGTGGGGCTGTGGAAGGGCTGCCAAGGGAAGGCGAGGGCCAGCCACACCTGGCAGTCCTGGCACCTTTGGTGTGGGAGCAGTCGCTGGACGTTCGCCCTTTCGGAGCTGGGCTCTGGAGGCAGCACTGAGAGCGAGCAGGCAACAACGTCGGCACCCTGAGCTGGCTGGCGAGCCCGGAGCCCCAGTGTCTGTGGGGCTGTGGAAGGGCTGCCAAGGGAAGGCGAGGGCCAGCCACACCTGGCAGTCCTGGCACCTTTGGTGTGGGAGCAGTCGCTGGACGTTCGCCCTTTCGGAGCTGGGCTCTGGAGGCAGCACTGAGAGCGAGCAGGCAACAACGTCGGCACCCTGAGCTGGCTGGCGAGCCCGGAGCCCCACTGTCTGTGGGGCTGTGGAAGGGCTGCCAAGGCAAGGCGAGGGCCAGCCACACCTGGCAGTCCTGGCACCTTTGGTGTGGGAGCAGTCGCTGGACGTTCACCATTTTGGAGCTGGGCTCTGGAGGCAGCACTGAGAGCGAGCAGGCAACAACGTCGGCACCCTGAGCTGGCTGGCGATCCCGGAGCCCCAGTGTCTGTGGGGCTGTGGAAGGGCTGCCAAGGGAAGGCGAGGGCCAGCCACACCTGGCAGTCCTGGCACCTTTGGTGTGGGAGCAGTCGCTGGACATTCGCCCTTTCGGAGCTGGGCTCTGGAGGCAGCACTGAGAGCGAGCAGGCAACAAGGTCGGCACCCTGAGCTGGCTGGCGAGCCCGGAGCCCCAGTGTCTGTGGGGCTGTGGAAGGGCTGCCAAGGGAAGGCGAGGGCCAGCCACACCTGGCAGTCCTGGCACCTTTGGTGTGGGAGCAGTCGCTGGACGTTCGCCCTTTCGGAGCTGGGCTCTGGAGGCAGCACTGAGAGCGAGCAGGCAACAAGGTCGGCACCCTGAGCTGGCTGGCGAGCCCGGAGCCCCAGTGTCTGTGGGGCTGTGGAAGGGCTGCCAAGGGAAGGCGAGGGCCAGCCACACCTGGCAGTCCTGGCACCTTTGGTGTGGGAGCAGTCGCTGGACGTTCGCCCTTTCGGAGCTGGGCTCTGGAGGCAGCACTGAGAGCGAGCAGGCAACAAGGTCGGCACCCTGAGCTGGCTGGCGAGCCCGGAGCCCCAGTGTCTGTGGGGCTGTGGAAGGGCTGCCAAGGGAAGGCGAGGGCCAGCCACACCTGGCAGTCCTGGCACCTTTGGTGTGGGAGCAGTCGCTGGACGTTCGCCCTTTCGGAGCTGGGCTCTGGAGGCAGCACTGAGAGCGAGCAGGCAACAACGTCGGCACCCTGAGCTGGCTGGCGAGCCCGGAGCCCCAGTGTCTGTGGGGCTGTGGAAGGGCTGCCAAGGGAAGGCGAGGGCCAGCCACACCTGGCAGTCCTGGCACCTTTGGTGTGGGAGCAGTTGCTGGACGTTCGCCCTTTCGGAGCTGGGCTCTGGAGGCAGCACTGAGAGCGAGCAGGCAACAAGGTCGGCACCCTGAGCTGGCTGGCGAGCCCGGAGCCCCAGTGTCTGTGGGGCTGTGGAAGGGCTGCCAAGGGAAGGCGAGGGCCAGCCACACCTGGCAGTCCTGGCACCTTTGGTGTGGGAGCAGTCGCTGGACGTTCGCCCTTTCGGAGCTGGGCTCTGGAGGCAGCACTGAGAGCGAGCAGGCAACAAGGTCGGCACCCTGAGCCGGCTGGCGAGCCCGGAGCCCCACTGTCTGTGGGGCTGTGGAAGGGCTGCCAAGGGAAGGTGAGGGCCAGCCACACCTGGCAGTCCCGGCACCTTTGGTGTGGGAGCAGTCGCTGGACGTTCGCCCTTTCGGAGGCTGGGCTCTGGAGGCAGCACTGAGAGCGAGCAGGCAACAAGGTCGGCACCCTGAGCTGGCTGGTGAGCCCGGAGCCCCAGTGTCTGTGGGGCTGTGGAAGGGCTGCCAAGGGAAGGCAAGGGCCAGCCACACCTGGCAGTCCTGGCACCTTTGGTGTGGGAGCAGTCGCTGGACGTTCGCCCTTTCGGAGCTGGGCTCTGGAGGCAGCACTGAGAGCGAGCCGGCAACAACGTTGGCACCCTGAGCTGGCTGGCGAACCCGGAGCCCCACTGTCTGTGGGGCTGTGGAAGGGCTGCCAAGGGAAGGCGAGGGCCAGCCACACCTGGCAGTCCTGGCACCTTTGGTGTGGGAGCAGTCGCTGGATGTTCGCCCTTTCGGAGCTGGGCTCTGGAGGCAGCACTGAGAGCGAGCAGGCAACAAGGTCGGCACCCTGAGCTGGCTGGCGAGCCCGGAGCCCCACTGTCTGTGGGGCTGTGGAAGGGCTGCCAAGGGAAGGCGAGGGCCAGCCACACCTGGCAGTCCTGGCACCTTTGGTGTGGGAGCAGTCGCTGGACGTTCGCCGTTTCGGAGCTGGGCTCTGGAGGCAGCACTGAGAGCGAGCAGGCAACAACGTCGGCACCCTGAGCTGGCTGGCGAGCCCAGAGCCCCACTGTCTGTGGGGCTGTGGAAGGGCTGCCAAGGGAAGGCGAGGGCCAGCCACACCTGGCAGTCCTGGCACCTTTGGTGTGGGAGCAGTCGCTGGACGTTTGCCCTTTCGGAGCTGGGCTCTGGAGGCAGCACTGAGAGCGAGCAGGCAACAAGGTCGGCACCCTGAGCTGGCTGGCGAGCCCGGAGCCCCAGTGTCTGTGGGGCTGTGGAAGGGCTGCCAAGGGAAGGCGAGGGCCAGCCACACCTGGCAGTCCTGGCACCTTTGGTGTGGGAGCAGTCGCTGGACGTTCGCCCTTTCGGAGCTGGGCTCTGGAGGCAGCACTGAGAGCGAGCAGGCAACAACGTCGGCACCCTGAGCTGGCTGGCGAGCCCGGAGCCCCAGTGTCTGTGGGGCTGTGGAAGGGCTGCCAAGGGAAGGCGAGGGCCAGCCACACCTGGCAGTCCTGGCACCTTTGGTGTGGGAGCAGTCGCTGGACATTCGCCCTTTCGGAGCTGGGCTCTGGAGGCAGCACTGAGAGCGAGCAGGCAACAAGGTCGGCACCCTGAGCTGGCTGGCGAGCCCGGAGCCCCACTGTCTGTGGGGCTGTGGAAGGGCTGCCAAGGGAAGGCGAGGGCCAGCCACACCTGGCAGTCCTGGCACCTTTGGTGTGGGAGCAGTCGCTGGACGTTCGCCCTTTCGGAGCTGGGCTCTGGAGGCAGCACTGAGAGCGAGCAGGCAACAACGTCGGCACCCTGAGCTGCCTGGCGAGCCCGGAGCCCCACTGTGGGGCTGTGGAAGGGCTGCCAAGGGAAGGCGAGGGCCAGCCACACCTGGCAGTCCTGGCACCTTTGGTGTGGGAGCAGTCGCTGGACGTTCGCCCTTTCGGAGCTGGGCTCTGGAGGCAGCACTGAGAGCGAGCAGGCAACAAGGTCGGCACCCTGAGCTGGCTGGCGAGCCCGGAGCCCCACTGTCTGTGGGGCTGTGGAAGGGCTGCCAAGGGAAGGCGAGGGCCAGCCACACCTGGCAGTCCTGGCACCTTTGGTGTGGGAGCAGTCGCTGGACGTTCGCCCTTTCGGAGCTGGGCTCTGGAGGCGGCACTGAGAGCGAGCAGGCAACAACGTCGGCACCCTGAGCTGGCTGGCGAGCCCGGAGCCCCAGTGTCTGTGGGGCTGTGGAAGGGCTGCCAAGGGAAGGCGAGGGCCAGCCACACCTGGCAGTCCTGGCACCTTTGGTGTGGGAGCAGTCGCTGGACATTTGCCCTTTCGGAGCTGGGCTCTGGAGGCAGCACTGAGAGCGAGGAGGCAACAACGTCGGCACCCTGAGCTGGCTGGCGAGCCCGGAGCCCCAGTGTCTGTGGGGCTGTGGAAGGGCTGCCAAGGGCAGGCGAGGGCCAGCCACACCTGGCAGTCCTGGCACCTTTGGTGTGGGAGCAGTCGCTGGACGTTCGCCCTTTCGGAGCTGGGCTCTGGAGGCAGCACTGAGAGCGAGCAGGCAACAACGTTGGCACCCTGAGCTGGCTGGCGAGCCCGGAGCCCCAGTGTCTGTGGGGCTGTGGAAGGGCTGCCAAGGGAAGGCGAGGGCCAGCCACACCTGGCAGTCCTGGCACCTTTGGTGTGGGAGCAGTCGCTGGACGTTCGCCCTTTCGGAGCTGGGCTCTGGAGGCAGCACTGAGAGCGAGCAGGCAACAAGGTCGGCACCCTGAGCTAGCTGGCGAGCCCGGAGGCCCAGTGTCTGTGGGGCTGTGGAAGGGCTGCCAAGGGAAGGCGAGGGCCAGCCACACCTGGCAGTCCTGGCACCTTTGGTGTGGGAGCAGTCGCTGGACGTTCGCCCTTTCGGAGCTGGGCTCTGGAGGCAGCACTGAGAGCGAGCAGGGAACAACGTCGGCACCCTGAGCTGGCTGGCGAGCCCGGAGCCCCACTGTCTGTGGGGCTGTGGAAGGGCTGCCAAGGGAAGGCGAGGGCCAGCCACACCTGGCAGTCCTGGCACCTTTGGTGTGGGAGCAGTCGCTGGACGTTCGCCCTTTCGGAGCTGGGCTCTGGAGGCATCACTGAGAGCGAGCAGGCAACAACGTTGGCACCCTGAGCTGGCTGGCGAGCCCGGAGCCCCAGTGTCTGTGGGGCTGTGGAAGGGCTGCCAAGGGAAGGCGAGGGCCAGCCACACCTGGCAGTCCTGGCACCTTTGGTGTGGGAGCAGTCGCTGGACGTTCGCCCTTTCGGAGCTGGGCTCTGGAGGCAGCACTGAGAGCGAGCAGGCAACAAGGTCGGCACCCTGAGCTGGCTGGCGAGCCCGGAGCCCCACTGTCTGTGGGGCTGTGGAAGGGCTGCCAAGGGAAGGCGAGGGCCAGCCACACCTGGCAGTCCTGGCACCTTTGGTGTGGGAGCAGTCGCTGGACGTTCGCCCTTTCGGAGCTGGGCTCTGGAGGCAGCACTGAGAGCGAGCAGGCAACAACGTCGGCACCCTGAGCTGGCTGGCGAGCCCGGAGCCCCAGTGTCTGTGGGGCTGTGGAAGGGCTGCCAAGGCAAGGCGAGGGCCAGCCACACCTGGCAGTCCTGGCACCTTTGGTGTGGGAGCAGTCGCTGGACGTTCGCCCTTTCGGAGCTGGGCTCTGGAGGCAGCACTGAGAGCGAGCAGGCAACAACGTCGGCACCCTGAGCTGGCTGGCGAGCCCGGAGCCCCACTGTCTGTGGGGCTGTGGAAGGGCTGCCAAGGCAAGGCGAGGGCCAGCCACACCTGGCAGTCCTGGCACCTTTGGTGTGGGAGCAGTCGCTGGACGTTCGCCCTTTCGGAGCTGGGCTCTGGAGGCAGCACTGAGAGCGAGCAGGCAACAAGGTCGGCACCCTGAGCTGGCTGGCGAGCCCGGAGCCCCACTGTCTGTGGGGCTGTGGAAGGGCTGCCAAGGGAAGGCGAGGGCCAGCCACACCTGGCAGTCCTGGCACCTTTGGTGTGGGAGCAGTCGCTGGACGTTCGCCCTTTCGGAGCTGGGCTCTGGAGGCAGCACTGAGAGCGAGCAGGCAACAACGTCGGCACCCTGAGCTGGCTGGCGAGCCCGGAGCCCCAGTGTCTGTGGGGCTGTGGAAGGGCTGCCAAGGCAAGGCGAGGGCCAGCCACACCTGGCAGTCCTGGCACCTTTGGTGTGGGAGCAGTCGCTGGACGTTCGCCCTTTCGGAGCTGGGCTCTGGAGGCAGCACTGAGAGCGAGCAGGCAACAACGTCGGCACCCTGAGCTGGCTGGCGAGCCCGGAGCCCCACTGTCTGTGGGGCTGTGGAAGGGCTGCCAAGGCAAGGCGAGGGCCAGCCACACCTGGCAGTCCTGGCACCTTTGGTGTGGGAGCAGTCGCTGGACGTTCGCCCTTTCGGAGCTGGGCTCTGGAGGCAGCACTGAGAGCGAGCAGGCAACAACGTCGGCACCCTGAGCTGGCTGGCGAGCCCGGAGCCCCACTGTCTGTGGGGCTGTGGAAGGGCTGCCAAGGGAAGGCGAGGGCCAGCCACACCTGGCAGTCCTGGCACCTTTGGTGTGGGAGCAGTCGCTGGACGTTCGCCCTTTCGGAGCTGGGCTCTGGAGGCAGCGCTGAGAGCGAGCAGGCAACAAGGTCGGCACCCTGAGCTGGCTGGCGAGCCCGGAGCCCCACTGTCTGTGGGGCTGTGGAAGGGCTGCCAAGGGAAGGCGAGGGCCAGCCACAGCTGGCAGTCCTGGCACCTTTGGTGTGGGAGCAGTCGCTGGACGTTCGCCCTTTCGGAGCTGGGCTCTGGAGGCAGCACTGAGAGCGAGCAGGCAACAACGTCGGCACCCTGAGCTGGCTGGCGAGCCCGGAGCCCCAGTGTCTGTGGGGCTGTGGAAGGGCTGCCAAGGGAAGGCGAGGGCCAGCCACACCTGGCAGTCCTGGCACCTTTGGTGTGGGAGCAGTCGCTGGACGTTCGCCCTTTCGGAGCTGGGCTCTGGAGGCAGCACTGAGAGCGAGCAGGCAACAACGTCGGCACCCTGAGCTGGCTGGCGAGCCCAGAGCCCCACTGTCTGTGGGGCTGTGGAAGGGCTGCCAAGGGAAGGCGAGGGCCAGCCACACCTGGCAGTCCTGGCACCTTTGGTGTGGGAGCAGTCGCTGGACGTTCGCCCTTTCGGAGCTGGGCTCTGGAGGCAGCACTGAGAGCGAGCAGGCAACAACGTTGGCACCCTGAGCTGGCTGGCGAGCCCGGAGCCCCAGTGTCTGTGGGGCTGTGGAAGGGCTGCCAAGGGAAGGCGAGGGCCAGCCACACCTGGCAGTCCTGGCACCTTTGGTGTGGGAGCAGTCGCTGGACGTTCGCCCTTTCGGAGCTGGGCTCTGGAGGCAGCACTGAGAGCGAGCAGGCAACAACGTCGGCACCCTGAGCTGGCTGGCGAGCCCGGAGCCCCACTGTCTGTGGGGCTGTGGAAGGGCTGCCAAGGGAAGGCGAGGGCCAGCCACACCTGGCAGTCCTGGCACCTTTGGTGTGGGAGCAGTCGCTGGACGTTCGCCCTTTCGGAGCTGGGCTCTGGAGGCAGCACTGAGAGCGAGCAGGCAACAACGTCGGCACCCTGAGCTGGCTGGCGAGCCCGGAGCCCCAGTGTCTGTGGGGCTGTGGAAGGGCTGCCAAGGCAAGGCGAGGGCCAGCCACACCTGGCAGTCCTGGCACCTTTGGTGTGGGAGCAGTCGCTGGACGTTCGCCCTTTCGGAGCTGGGCTCTGGAGGCAGCACTGAGAGCGAGCAGGCAACAACGTCGGCACCCTGAGCTGGCTGGCGAGCCCGGAGCCCCAGTGTCTGTGGGGCTGTGGAAGGGCTGCCAAGGGAAGGCGAGGGCCAGCCACACCTGGCAGTCCTGGCACCTTTGGTGTGGGAGCAGTCGCTGGACGTTCGCCCTTTCGGAGCTGGGCTCTGGAGGCAGCACTGAGAGCGAGCAGGCAACAACGTCGGCACCCTGAGCTGGCTGGCGAGCCCGGAGCCCCACTGTCTGTGGGGCTGTGGAAGGGCTGCCAAGGGAAGGCGAGGGCCAGCCACACCTGGCAGTCCTGGCACCTTTGGTGTGGGAGCAGTCGCTGGACGTTCGCCCTTTCGGAGCTGGGCTCTGGAGGCAGCACTGAGAGCGAGCAGGCAACAACGTCGGCACCCTGAGCTGGCTGGCGAGCCCGGAGCCCCACTGTCTGTGGGGCTGTGGAAGGGCTGCCAAGGCAAGGCGAGGGCCAGCCACACCTGGCAGTCCTGGCACCTTTGGTGTGGGAGCAGTCGCTGGACGTTCGCCCTTTCGGAGCTGGGCTCTGGAGGCAGCACTGAGAGCGAGCAGGCAACAAGGTCGGCACCCTGAGCTGGCTGGCGAGCCCGGAGCCCCACTGTCTGTGGGGCTGTGGAAGGGCTGCCAAGGGAAGGCGAGGGCCAGCCACACCTGGCAGTCCTGGCACCTTTGGTGTGGGAGCAGTCGCTGGACGTTCGCCCTTTCGGAGCTGGGCTCTGGAGGCAGCACTGAGAGCGAGCAGGCAACAACGTCGGCACCCTGAGCTGGCTGGCGAGCCCGGAGCCCCAGTGTCTGTGGGGCTGTGGAAGGGCTGCCAAGGCAAGGCGAGGGCCAGCCACACCTGGCAGTCCTGGCACCTTTGGTGTGGGAGCAGTCGCTGGACGTTCGCCCTTTCGGAGCTGGGCTCTGGAGGCAGCACTGAGAGCGAGCAGGCAACAACGTCGGCACCCTGAGCTGGCTGGCGAGCCCGGAGCCCCACTGTCTGTGGGGCTGTGGAAGGGCTGCCAAGGCAAGGCGAGGGCCAGCCACACCTGGCAGTCCTGGCACCTTTGGTGTGGGAGCAGTCGCTGGACGTTCGCCCTTTCGGAGCTGGGCTCTGGAGGCAGCACTGAGAGCGAGCAGGCAACAACGTCGGCACCCTGAGCTGGCTGGCGAGCCCGGAGCCCCACTGTCTGTGGGGCTGTGGAAGGGCTGCCAAGGGAAGGCGAGGGCCAGCCACACCTGGCAGTCCTGGCACCTTTGGTGTGGGAGCAGTCGCTGGACGTTCGCCCTTTCGGAGCTGGGCTCTGGAGGCAGCGCTGAGAGCGAGCAGGCAACAAGGTCGGCACCCTGAGCTGGCTGGCGAGCCCGGAGCCCCACTGTCTGTGGGGCTGTGGAAGGGCTGCCAAGGGAAGGCGAGGGCCAGCCACAGCTGGCAGTCCTGGCACCTTTGGTGTGGGAGCAGTCGCTGGACGTTCGCCCTTTCGGAGCTGGGCTCTGGAGGCAGCACTGAGAGCGAGCAGGCAACAACGTCGGCACCCTGAGCTGGCTGGCGAGCCCGGAGCCCCAGTGTCTGTGGGGCTGTGGAAGGGCTGCCAAGGGAAGGCGAGGGCCAGCCACACCTGGCAGTCCTGGCACCTTTGGTGTGGGAGCAGTCGCTGGACGTTCGCCCTTTCGGAGCTGGGCTCTGGAGGCAGCACTGAGAGCGAGCAGGCAACAACGTCGGCACCCTGAGCTGGCTGGCGAGCCCAGAGCCCCACTGTCTGTGGGGCTGTGGAAGGGCTGCCAAGGGAAGGCGAGGGCCAGCCACACCTGGCAGTCCTGGCACCTTTGGTGTGGGAGCAGTCGCTGGACGTTCGCCCTTTCGGAGCTGGGCTCTGGAGGCAGCACTGAGAGCGAGCAGGCAACAACGTTGGCACCCTGAGCTGGCTGGCGAGCCCGGAGCCCCAGTGTCTGTGGGGCTGTGGAAGGGCTGCCAAGGGAAGGCGAGGGCCAGCCACACCTGGCAGTCCTGGCACCTTTGGTGTGGGAGCAGTCGCTGGACGTTCGCCCTTTCGGAGCTGGGCTCTGGAGGCAGCACTGAGAGCGAGCAGGCAACAACGTCGGCACCCTGAGCTGGCTGGCGAGCCCGGAGCCCCACTGTCTGTGGGGCTGTGGAAGGGCTGCCAAGGGAAGGCGAGGGCCAGCCACACCTGGCAGTCCTGGCACCTTTGGTGTGGGAGCAGTCGCTGGACGTTCGCCCTTTCGGAGCTGGGCTCTGGAGGCAGCACTGAGAGCGAGCAGGCAACAACGTCGGCACCCTGAGCTGGCTGGCGAGCCCGGAGCCCCAGTGTCTGTGGGGCTGTGGAAGGGCTGCCAAGGCAAGGCGAGGGCCAGCCACACCTGGCAGTCCTGGCACCTTTGGTGTGGGAGCAGTCGCTGGACGTTCGCCCTTTCGGAGCTGGGCTCTGGAGGCAGCACTGAGAGCGAGCAGGCAACAACGTCGGCACCCTGAGCTGGCTGGCGAGCCCGGAGCCCCAGTGTCTGTGGGGCTGTGGAAGGGCTGCCAAGGGAAGGCGAGGGCCAGCCACACCTGGCAGTCCTGGCACCTTTGGTGTGGGAGCAGTCGCTGGACGTTCGCCCTTTCGGAGCTGGGCTCTGGAGGCAGCACTGAGAGCGAGCAGGCAACAACGTCGGCACCCTGAGCTGGCTGGCGAGCCCGGAGCCCCACTGTCTGTGGGGCTGTGGAAGGGCTGCCAAGGGAAGGCGAGGGCCAGCCACACCTGGCAGTCCTGGCACCTTTGGTGTGGGAGCAGTCGCTGGACGTTCGCCCTTTCGGAGCTGGGCTCTGGAGGCAGCACTGAGAGCGAGCAGGCAACAACGTTGGCACCCTGAGCTGGCTGGCGAGCCCGGAGCCCCAGTGTCTGTGGGGCTGTGGAAGGGCTGCCAAGGGAAGGCGAGGGCCAGCCACACCTGGCAGTCCTGGCACCTTTGGTGTGGGAGCAGTCGCTGGACGTTCGCCCTTTCGGAGCTGGGCTCTGGAGGCAGCACTGAGAGCGAGCAGGCAACAACGTCGGCACCCTGAGCTGGCTGGCGAGCCCGGAGCCCCACTGTCTGTGGGGCTGTGGAAGGGCTGCCAAGGGAAGGCGAGGGCCAGCCACACCTGGCAGTCCTGGCACCTTTGGTGTGGGAGCAGTCGCTGGACGTTCGCCCTTTCGGAGCTGGGCTCTGGAGGCAGCACTGAGAGCGAGCAGGCAACAACGTCGGCACCCTGAGCTGGCTGGCGAGCCCGGAGCCCCACTGTCTGTGGGGCTGTGGAAGGGCTGCCAAGGCAAGGCGAGGGCCAGCCACACCTGGCAGTCCTGGCACCTTTGGTGTGGGAGCAGTCGCTGGACGTTCGCCCTTTCGGAGCTGGGCTCTGGAGGCAGCACTGAGAGCGAGCAGGCAACAAGGTCGGCACCCTGAGCTGGCTGGCGAGCCCGGAGCCCCAGTGTCTGTGGGGCTGTGGAAGGGCTACCAAGGGAAGGCGAGGGCCAGCCACACCTGGCAGTCCTGGCACCTTTGGTGTGGGAGCAGTCGCTGGACGTTCGCCCTTTCGGAGCTGGGCTCTGGAGGCAGCACTGAGAGCGAGCAGGCAACAAGGTCGGCACCCTGAGCTGGCTGGCGAGCCCGGAGCCCCACTGTCTGTGGGGCTGTGGAAGGGCTGCCAAGGGAAGGCGAGGGCCAGCCACACCTGGCAGTCCTGGCACCTTTGGTGTGGGAGCAGTCACTGGACGTTCGCCGTTTCGGAGCTGGGCTCTGGAGGCAGCACTGAGAGCGAGCAGGCAACAAGGTCGGCACCCTGCGCTGGCTGGCGAGCCCGGAGCCCCACTGTCTGTGGGGCTGTGGAAGGGCTGCCAAGGGAAGGCGAGGGCCAGCCACACCTGGCAGTCCTGGCACCTTTGGTGTGGGAGCAGTCGCTGGACGTTCGCCCTTTCGGAGCTGGGCTCTGGAGGCAGCACTGAGAGCGAGCAGGCAACAAGGTCGGCACCCTGAGCTGGCTGGCAAGCCCGGAGCCCCACTGTCTGTGGGGCTGTGGAAGGGCTGCCAAGGGAAGGCGAGGGCCAGCCACACCTGGCAGTCCTGGCACCTTTGGTGTGGGAGCAGTCGCTGGACGTTCGCCCTTTCGGAGCTGGGCTCTGGAGGCAGCACTGAGAGCGAGCAGGCAACAACGTCGGCACCCTGAGCTGGCTGGCGAGCCCGGAGCCCCAGTGTCTGTGGGGCTGTGGAAGGGCTGCCAAGGGAAGGCGAGGGCCAGCCACACCTGGCAGTCCTGGCACCTTTGGTGTGGGAGCAGTCGCTGGACGTTCGCCCTTTCGGAGCTGGGCTCTGGAGGCAGCACTGAGAGCGAGCAGGCAACAACGTCGGCACCCTGAGCTGCCTGGCGAGCCCGGAGCCCCACTGTCTGTGGGGCTGTGGAAGGGCTGCCAAGGGAAGGCGAGGGCCAGCCACACCTGGCAGTCCTGGCACCTTTGGTGTGGGAGCAGTCGCTGGACGTTCGCCCTTTCGGAGCTGGGCTCTGGAGGCAGCACTGAGAGCGAGGAGGCAACAAGGTCGGCACCCTGAGCTGGCTGGCGAGCCCGGAGCCCCAGTGTCTGTGGGGCTGTGGAAGGGCTGCCAAGGGAAGGCGAGGGCCAGCCACACCTGGCAGTCCTGGCACCTTTGGTGTGGGAGCAGTCGCTGGACGTTCGCCCTTTTGGAGCTGGGCTCTGGAGGCAGCACTGAGAGCGAGCAGGCAACAAGGTCGGCACCCTGAGCTGGCTGGCGAGCCCGGAGCCCCACTGTCTGTGGGGCTGTGGAAGGGCTGCCAAGGGAAGGCGAGGGCCAGCCACACCTGGCAGTCCTGGCACCTTTGGTGTGGGAGCAGTCGCTGGACGTTCGCCCTTTCGGAGCTGGGCTCTGGAGGCAGCACTGAGAGCGAGCAGGCAACAAGGTCGGCACCCTGAGCTGGCTGGCGAGCCCGGAGCCCCACTGTCTGTGGGGCTGTGGAAGGGCTGCCAAGGGAAGGCGAGGGCCAGCCACACCTGGCAGTCCTGGCACCTTTGGTGTGGGAGCAGTCGCTGGACGTTCGCCCTTTCGGAGCTGGGCTCTGGAGGCAGCACTGAGAGCGAGCAGGCAACAACGTCGGCACCCTGAGCTGGCTGGCGAGCCCGGAGCCCCACTGTCTGTGGGGCTGTGGAAGGGCTGCCAAGGGAAGGCAAGGGCCAGCCACACCTGGCAGTCCTGGCACCTTTGGTGTGGGAGCAGTCGCTGGACGTTCGCCCTTTCGGAGCTGGGCTCTGGAGGCAGCACTGAGAGCGAGGAGGCAACAAGGTCGGCACCCTGAGCTGGCTGGCGAGCCCGGAGCGCCACTGTCTGTGGGGCTGTGGAAGGGCTGCCAAGGGAAGGCGAGGGCCAGCCACACCTGGCAGTCCTGGCACCTTTGGTGTGGGAGCAGTCGCTGGACGTTCGCCCTTTCGGAGCTGGGCTCTGGAGGCAGCACTGAGAGCGAGCAGGCAACAACGTCGGCACCCTGAGCTGGCTGGCGAGCCCGGAGCCCCACTGTCTGTGGGGCTGTGGAAGGGCTGCCAAGGGAAGGCGAGGGCCAGCCACACCTGGCAGTCCTGGCACCTTTGGTGTGGGAGCAGTCGCTGGACGTTCGCCCTTTCGGAGCTGGGCTCTGGAGGCAGCACTGAGAGCGAGCAGGCAACAACGTCGGCACCCTGAGCTGGCTGGCGAGCCCGGAGCCCCACTGTCTGTGGGGCTGTGGAAGGGCTGCCAAGGGAAGGCGAGGGCCAGCCACACCTGGCAGTCCTGGCACCTTTGGTGTGGGAGCAGTCGCTGGACGTTCGCCCTTTCGGAGCTGGGCTCTGGAGGCAGCACTGAGAGCGAGGAGGCAACAAGGTCGGCACCCTGAGCTGGCTGGCGAGCCCGGAGCCCCAGTGTCTGTGGGGCTGTGGAAGGGCTGCCAAGGGAAGGCGAGGGCCAGCCACACCTGGCAGTCCTGGCACCTTTGGTGTGGGAGCAGTCGCTGGACGTTCGCCCTTTCGGAGCTGGGCTCTGGAGGCAGCACTGAGAGCGAGCAGGCAACAACGTCGGCACCCTGAGCTGGCTGGCGAGCCCGGAGCCCCACTGTCTGTGGGGCTGTGGAAGGGCTGCCAAGGCAAGGCGAGGGCCAGCCACACCTGGCAGTCCTGGCACCTTTGGTGTGGGAGCAGTCGCTGGACGTTCGCCCTTTCGGAGCTGGGCTCTGGAGGCAGCACTGAGAGCGAGCAGGCAACAAGGTCGGCACCCTGAGCTGGCTGGCGAGCCCGGAGCCCCAGTGTCTGTGGGGCTGTGGAAGGGCTACCAAGGGAAGGCGAGGGCCAGCCACACCTGGCAGTCCTGGCACCTTTGGTGTGGGAGCAGTCGCTGGACGTTCGCCCTTTCGGAGCTGGGCTCTGGAGGCAGCACTGAGAGCGAGCAGGCAACAAGGTCGGCACCCTGAGCTGGCTGGCGAGCCCGGAGCCCCACTGTCTGTGGGGCTGTGGAAGGGCTGCCAAGGGAAGGCGAGGGCCAGCCACACCTGGCAGTCCTGGCACCTTTGGTGTGGGAGCAGTCGCTGGACGTTCGCCGTTTCGGAGCTGGGCTCTGGAGGCAGCACTGAGAGCGAGCAGGCAACAAGGTCGGCACCCTGAGCTGGCTGGCGAGCCCGGAGCCCCACTGTCTGTGGGGCTGTGGAAGGGCTGCCAAGGGAAGGCGAGGGCCAGCCACACCTGGCAGTCCTGGCACCTTTGGTGTGGGAGCAGTCGCTGGACGTTCGCCCTTTCGGAGCTGGGCTCTGGAGGCAGCACTGAGAGCGAGGAGGCAACAAGGTCGGCACCCTGAGCTGGCTGGCGAGCCCGGAGCCCCAGTGTCTGTGGGGCTGTGGAAGGGCTGCCAAGGGAAGGCGAGGGCCAGCCACACCTGGCAGTCCTGGCACCTTTGGTGTGGGAGCAGTCGCTGGACGTTCGCCCTTTCGGAGCTGGGCTCTGGAGGCAGCGCTGAGAGCGAGCAGGCAACAAGGTCGGCACCCTGAGCTGGCTGGCGAGCCCGGAGGCCCAGTGTCTGTGGGGCTGTGGAAGGGCTGCCAAGGGAAGGCGAGGGCCAGCCACACCTGGCAGTCCTGGCACCTTTGGTGTGGGAGCAGTCGCTGGACGTTCGCCCTTTCGGAGCTGGGCTCTGGAGGCAGCACTGAGAGCGAGCAGGCAACAACGTCGGCACCCTGAGCTGGCTGGCGAGCCCGGAGCCCCACTGTCTGTGGGGCTGTGGAAGGGCTGCCAAGGGAAGGCGAGGGCCAGCCACACCTGGCAGTCCTGGCACCTTTGGTGTGGGAGCAGTCGCTGGACGTTCGCCCTTTCGGAGCTGGGCTCTGGAGGCAGCACTGAGAGCGAGCAGGCAACAAGGTCGGCACCCTGAGCTGGCTGGCGAGCCCGGAGCCCCACTGTCTGTGGGGCTGTGGAAGGGCTGCCAAGGGAAGGCGAGGGCCAGCCACACCTGGCAGTCCTGGCACCTTTGGTGTGGGAGCAGTCGCTGGACGTTCGCCCTTTCGGAGCTGGGCTCTGGAGGCAGCACTGAGAGCGAGCAGGCAACAACGTCGGCACCCTGAGCTGGCTGGCGAGCCCGGAGCCCCACTGTCTGTGGGGCTGTGGAAGGGCTGCCAAGGGAAGGCAAGGGCCAGCCACACCTGGCAGTCCTGGCACCTTTGGTGTGGGAGCAGTCGCTGGACGTTCGCCCTTTCGGAGCTGGGCTCTGGAGGCAGCACTGAGAGCGAGCAGGCAACAACGTTGGCACCCTGAGCTGGCTGGCGAGCCCGGAGCCCCACTGTCTGTGGGGCTGTGGAAGGGCTGCCAAGGGAAGGCGAGGGCCAGCCACACCTGGCAGTCCTGGCACCTTTGGTGTGGGAGCAGTCGCTGGACGTTCGCCCTTTCGGAGCTGGGCTCTGGAGGCAGCACTGAGAGCGAGCAGGCAACAACGTCGGCACCCTGAGCTGGCTGGCGAGCCCGGAGCCCCAGTGTCTGTGGGGCTGTGGAAGGGCTGCCAAGGGAAGGCGAGGGCCAGCCACACCTGGCAGTCCTGGCACCTTTGGTGTGGGAGCAGTCGCTGGACGTTCGCCCTTTCGGAGCTGGGCTCTGGAGGCAGCACTGAGAGCGAGCAGGCAACAACGTTGGCACCCTGAGCTGGCTGGCGAGCCCGGAGCCCCACTGTCTGTGGGGCTGTGGAAGGGCTGCCAAGGGAAGGCGAGGGCCAGCCACACCTGGCAGTCCTGGCACCTTTGGTGTGGGAGCAGTCGCTGGACGTTCGCCCTTTCGGAGCTGGGCTCTGGAGGCAGCACTGAGAGCGAGCAGGCAACAAGGTCGGCACCCTGAGCTGGCTGGCGAGCCCGGAGCCCCAGTGTCTGTGGGGCTGTGGAAGGGCTGCCAAGGGAAGGCGAGGGCCAGCCACACCTGGCAGTCCTGGCACCTTTGGTGTGGGAGCAGTCGCTGGACGTTCGCCCTTTCGGAGCTGGGCTCTGGAGGCAGCACTGAGAGCGAGCAGGCTACAAGGTCGGCACCCTGAGCTGGCTGGCAAGCCCGGAGCCCCACTGTCTGTGGGGCTGTGGAAGGGCTGCCAAGGGAAGGCGAGGGCCAGCCACACCTGGCAGTCCTGGCACCTTTGGTGTGGGAGCAGTCGCTGGACGTTCGCCCTTTCGGAGCTGGGCTCTGGAGGCAGCACTGAGAGCGAGGAGGCAACAAGGTCGGCACCCTGAGCTGGCTGGCGAGCCCGGAGCCCCACTGTCTGTGGGGCTGTGGAAGGGCTGCCAAGGGAAGGCAAGGGCCAGCCTCACCTGGCAGCCCTCGCTCCTTTCGTGTGGCAGCAGTCGCTGGACGTTCGCCCTTTTGGAGCTGGGCTCTGGAGGCAGCACTGAGAGCGAGCAGGCAACAAGGTCGGCACCCTGAGCTGGCTGGCGAGCCCGGAGCCCCACTGTCTGTGGGGCTGTGGAAGGGCTGCCAAGGGAAGGCGAGGGCCAGCCACACCTGGCAGTCCTGGCACCTTTGGTGTGGGAGCAGTCGCTGGACGTTCGCCCTTTCGGAGCTGGGCTCTGGAGGCAGCACTGAGAGCGAGCAGGCAACAAGGTCGGCACCCTGAGCTGGCTGGCGAGCCCGGAGCCCCAGTGTCTGTAGGGCTGTGGAAGGGCTGCCAAGGCAAGGCGAGGGCCAGACACACCTGGCAGTCCTGGCACCTTTGGTGTGGGAGCAGTCGCTGGACGTTCGCCCTTTCGGAGCTGGGCTCTGGAGGCAGCACTGAGAGCGAGCAGGCAACAACGTCGGCACCCTGAGCTGGCTGGCGAGCCCGGAGCCCCACTGTCTGTGGGGCTGTGGAAGGGCTGCCAAGGCAAGGCGAGGGCCAGCCACACCTGGCAGTCCTGGCACCTTTGGTGTGGGAGCAGTCGCTGGACGTTCGCCCTTTCGGAGCTGGGCTCTGGAGGCAGCACTGAGAGCGAGCAGGCAACAACGTCGGCACCCTGAGCTGGCTGGCGAGCCCGGAGCCCCACTGTCTGTGGGGCTGTGGAAGGGCTGCCAAGGGAAGGCGAGGGCCAGCCACACCTGGCAGTCCTGGCACCTTTGGTGTGGGAGCAGTCGCTGGACGTTCGCCCTTTCGGAGCTGGGCTCTGGAGGCAGCACTGAGAGCGAGCAGGCAACAACGTCGGCACCCTGAGCTGGCTGGCGAGCCCGGAGCCCCACTGTCTGTGGGGCTGTGGAAGGGCTGCCAAGGGAAGGCGAGGGCCAGCCACACCTGGCAGTCCTGGCACCTTTGGTGTGGGAGCAGTCGCTGGACGTTCGCCCTTTCGGAGCTGGGCTCTGGAGGCAGCACTGAGAGCGAGCAGGCAACAAGGTCGGCACCCTGAGCTGGCTGGCGAGCCCGGAGCCCCAGTGTCTGTGGGGCTGTGGAAGGGCTGCCAAGGGAAGGCGAGGGCCAGCCACACCTGGCAGTCCTGGCACCTTTGGTGTGGGAGCAGTCGCTGGACGTTCGCCCTTTCGGAGCTGGGCTCTGGAGGCAGCACTGAGAGCGAGCAGGCAACAACGTCGGCACCCTGAGCTGGCTGGCGAGCCCGGAGCCCCACTGTCTGTGGGGCTGTGGAAGGGCTGCCAAGGGAAGGCGAGGGCCAGCCACACCTGGCAGTCCTGGCACCTTTGGTGTGGGAGCAGTCGCTGGACGTTCGCCCTTTCGGAGCTGGGCTCTGGAGGCAGCACTGAGAGCGAGCAGGCAACAAGGTCGGCACCCTGAGCTGGCTGGCGAGCCCGGAGCCCCACTGTCTGTGGGGCTGTGGAAGGGCTGCCAAGGGAAGGCGAGGGCCAGCCACAGCTGGCAGTCCTGGCACCTTTGGTGTGGGAGCAGTCGCTGGACGTTCGCCCTTTCGGAGCTGGGCTCTGGAGGCAGCACTGAGAGCGAGCAGGCAACAAGGTCGGCACCCTGAGCTGGCTGGCGAGCCCGGAGCCCCACTGTCTGTGGGGCTGTGGAAGGGCTGCCAAGGGAAGGCGAGGGCCAGCCACACCTGGCAGTCCTGGCACCTTTGGTGTGGGAGCAGTCGCTGGACGTTCGCCCTTTCGGAGCTGGGCTCTGGAGGCAGCACTGAGAGCGAGCAGGCTACAAGGTCGGCACCCTGAGCTGGCTGGCAAGCCCGGAGCCCCACTGTCTGTGGGGCTGTGGAAGGGCTGCCAAGGGAAGGCGAGGGCCAGCCACACCTGGCAGTCCTGGCACCTTTGGTGTGGGAGCAGTCGCTGGACGTTCGCCCTTTCGGAGCTGGGCTCTGGAGGCAGCACTGAGAGCGAGGAGGCAACAAGGTCGGCACCCTGAGCTGGCTGGCGAGCCCGGAGCCCCACTGTCTGTGGGGCTGTGGAAGGGCTGCCAAGGGAAGGCGAGGGCCAGCCACACCTGGCAGCCCTCGCTCCTTTCGTGTGGCAGCAGTCGCTGGACGTTCGCCCTTTTGGAGCTGGGCTCTGGAGGCAGCACTGAGAGCGAGCAGGCAACAAGGTCGGCACCCTGAGCTGGCTGGCGAGCCCGGAGCCCCAGTGTCTGTGGGGCTGTGGAAGGGCTGCCAAGGGAAGGCGAGGGCCAGCCACACCTGGCAGTCCTGGCACCTTTGGTGTGGGAGCAGTCGCTGGACGTTCGCCCTTTCGGAGCTGGGCTCTGGAGGCAGCACTGAGAGCGAGCAGGCAACAACGTCGGCACCCTGAGCTGGCTGGCGAGCCCGGAGCCCCAGTGTCTGTAGGGCTGTGGAAGGGCTGCCAAGGGAAGGCGAGGGCCAGCCACACCTGGCAGTCCTGGCACCTTTGGTGTGGGAGCAGTCGCTGGACGTTCACCCTTTCGGAGCTGGGCTCTGGAGGCAGCACTGAGAGCGAGGAGGCAACAACGTCGGCACCCTGAGCTGGCTGGCGAGCCCGGAGCCCCAGTGTCTGTGGGGCTGTGGAAGGGCTGCCAAGGGAAGGCAAGGGCCAGCCACACCTGGCAGTCCTGGCACCTTTGGTGTGGGAGCAGTCGCTGGACGTTCGCCCTTTCGGAGCTGGGCTCTGGAGGCAGCACTGAGAGCGAGCAGGCAACAACGTCGGCACCCTGAGCTGCCTGGCGAGCCCGGAGCCCCACTGTCTGTGGGGCTGTGGAAGGGCTGCCAAGGGAAGGCGAGGGCCAGCCACACCTGGCAGTCCTGGCACCTTTGGTGTGGGAGCAGTCGCTGGACGTTCGCCCTTTCGGAGCTGGGCTCTGGAGGCAGCACTGAGAGCGAGCAGGCGACAACGTTGGCACCCTGAGCTGGCTGGCGAGCCCGGAGCCCCACTGTCTGTGGGGCTGTGGAAGGGCTGCCAAGGGAAGGCGAGGGCCAGCCACACCTGGCAGTCCTGGCACCTTTGGTGTGGGAGCAGTCGCTGGACGTTCGCCGTTTCAGAGCTGGGCTCTGGAGGCATCACTGAGAGCGAGCAGGCAACAAGGTCGGCACCCTGAGCTGGCTGGCGAGCCCGGAGCCCCACTGTCTGTGGGGCTGTGGAAGGGCTGCCAAGGGAAGGCGAGGGCCAGCCACACCTGGCAGTCCTGGCACCTTTGGTGTGGGAGCAGTCGCTGGACGTTCGCCCTTTCGGAGCTGGGCTCTGGAGGCAGCACTGAGAGCGAGCAGGCAACAAGGTCGGCACCCTGAGCTGGCTGGCGAGCCCGGAGCCCCAGTGTCTGTGGGGCTGTGGAAGGGCTGCCAAGGGAAGGCGAGGGCCAGCCACACCTGGCAGTCCTGGCACCTTTGGTGTGGGAGCAGTCGCTGGACGTTCGCCCTTTCGGAGCTGGGCTCTGGAGGCAGCACTGAGAGCGAGCAGGCAACAACGTCGGCACCCTGAGCTGGCTGGCGAGCCTGGAGCCCCACTGTCTGTGGGGCTGTGGAAGGGCTGCCAAGGGAAGGCGAGGGCCAGCCACACCTGGCAGTCCTGGCACCTTTGGTGTGGGAGCAGTCGCTGGACGTTCGCCCTTTCGGAGCTGGGCTCTGGAGGCAGCACTGAGAGCGAGCAGGGAACAAGGTCGGCACCCTGAGCTGGCTGGCGAGCCCGGAGCCCCACTGTCTGTGGGGCTGTGGAAGGGCTGCCAAGGGAAGGCGAGGGCCAGCCACACCTGGCAGTCCTGGCACCTTTGGTGTGGGAGCAGTCGCTGGACGTTCGCCCTTTCGGAGCTGGGCTCTGGAGGCAGCGCTGAGAGCGAGCAGGCAACAAGGTCGGCACCCTGAGCTGGCTGGCGAGCCCGGAGGCCCAGTGTCTGTGGGGCTGTGGAAGGGCTGCCAAGGGAAGGCGAGGGCCAGCCACACCTGGGAGCCCTGGCACCTTTGGTGTGGGAGCAGTCGCTGGAGTCGCTGAGGTCGCCCTTTTGGAGCTGGGCTCTGGAGGCAGCACTGAGAGCGAGCAGGCAACAAGGTCGGCACCCTGAGCTGGCTGGCGAGCCCGGAGCCCCAGTGTCTGTGGGGCTGTGGAAGGGCTGCCAAGGGAAGGCGAGGGCCAGCCACACCTGGGAGCCCTGGCACCTTTGGTGTGGGAGCAGTCGCTGGACGTTCGCCGTTTCGGAGCTGGGCTCTGGAGGCAGCACTGAGAGCGAGCAGGCAACAAGGTCGGCACCCTGAGCTGGCTGGCGAGCCCGGAGCCCCAGTGTCTGTGGGGCTGTGGAAGGGCTGCCAAGGGAAGGCGAGGGCCAGCCACACCTGGCAGTCCTGGCACCTTTGGTGTGGGAGCAGTCGCTGGACGTTCGCCCTTTCGGAGCTGGGCTCTGGAGGCAGCACTGAGAGCGAGCAGGCAACAACGTCGGCACCCTGAGCTGGCTGGCGAGCCCGGAGCCCCAGTGTCTGTGGGGCTGTGGAAGGGCTGCCAAGGGAAGGCGAGGGCCAGCCACACCTGGCAGTCCTGGCACCTTTGGTGTGGGAGCAGTCGCTGGACGTTCGCCCTTTCGGAGCTGGGCTCTGGAGGCAGCACTGAGAGCGAGCAGGCAACAAGGTCGGCACCCTGAGCTGGCTGGCGAGCCCGGAGCCCCACTGTCTGTGGGGCTGTGGAAGGGCTGCCAAGGGAAGGCGAGGGCCAGCCACACCTGGCAGTCCTGGCACCTTTGGTGTGGGAGCAGTCGCTGGACGTTCGCCCTTTCGGAGCTGGGCTCTGGAGGCAGCACTGAGAGCGAGCAGGCAACAACGTCGGCACCCTGAGCTGGCTGGCGAGCCCGGAGCCCCAGTGTCTGTGGGGCTGTGGAAGGGCTGCAAAGGGAAGGCGAGGGCCAGCCACACCTGGCAGTCCTGGCACCTTTGGTGTGGGAGCAGTCGCTGGACGTTCGCCCTTTCGGAGCTGGGCTCTGGAGGCAGCACTGAGAGCGAGCAGGCGACAACGTTGGCACCCTGAGCTGGCTGGCGAGCCCGGAGCCCCACTGTCTGTGGGGCTGTGGAAGGGCTGCCAAGGGAAGGCGAGGGCCAGCCACACCTGGCAGTCCTGGCACCTTTGGTGTGGGAGCAGTCGCTGGACGTTCGCCGTTTCGGAGCTGGGCTCTGGAGGCAGCACTGAGAGCGAGCAGGCAACAAGGTCGGCACCCTGAGCTGGCTGGCGAGCCCGGAGGCCCAGTGTCTGTGGGGCTGTGGAAGGGCTGCCAAGGGAAGGCGAGGGCCAGCCACACCTGGCAGTCCTGGCACCTTTGGTGTGGGAGCAGTCGCTGGACGTTCGCCCTTTCGGAGCTGGGCTCTGGAGGCAGCACTGAGAGCGAGCAGGCAACAACGTCGGCACCCTGAGCTGGCTGGCGAGCCCGGAGCCCCACTGTCTGTGGGGCTGTGGAAGGGCTGCCAAGGGAAGGCGAGGGCCAGCCACACCTGGCAGTCCTGGCACCTTTGGTGTGGGAGCAGTCGCTGGACGTTCGCCCTTTCGGAGCTGGGCTCTGGAGGCGGCGCAGACAGCGAGCAGGCAACAACGTCGGCACCCTGAGCTGGCTGGTGAGCCCGGAGCCCCACTGTCTGTGGGGCTGTGGAAGGGCTGCCAAGGGAAGGCGAGGGCCAGCCACACCTGGGAGCCCTGGCACCTTTGGTGTGGGAGCAGTCGCTGGACGTTCGCCCTTTCGGAGCTGGGCTCTGGAGGCAGCACTGAGAGCGAGGAGGCAACAAGGTCGGCACCCTGAGCTGGCTGGCGAGCCCGGAGCCCCACTGTCTGTGGGGCTGTGGAAGGGCTGCCAAGGGAAGGCGAGGGCCAGCCACACCTGGCAGCCCTCGCTCCTTTCGTGTGGCAGCAGTCGCTGGACGTTCGCCCTTTTGGAGCTGGGCTCTGGAGGCAGCACTGAGAGCGAGCAGGCAACAAGGTCGGCACCCTGAGCTGGCTGGCGAGCCCGGAGCCCCAGTGTCTGTGGGGCTGTGGAAGGGCTGCCAAGGGAAGGCGAGGGCCAGCCACACCTGGCAGTCCTGGCACCTTTGGTGTGGGAGCAGTCGCTGGACGTTCGCCCTTTCGGAGCTGGGCTCTGGAGGCAGCACTGAGAGCGAGCAGGCAACAACGTCGGCACCCTGAGCTGGCTGGCGAGCCCGGAGCCCCAGTGTCTGTAGGGCTGTGGAAGGGCTGCCAAGGGAAGGCGAGGGCCAGCCACACCTGGCAGTCCTGGCACCTTTGGTGTGGGAGCAGTCGCTGGACGTTCACCCTTTCGGAGCTGGGCTCTGGAGGCAGCACTGAGAGCGAGGAGGCAACAACGTCGGCACCCTGAGCTGGCTGGCGAGCCCGGAGCCCCAGTGTCTGTGGGGCTGTGGAAGGGCTGCCAAGGGAAGGCAAGGGCCAGCCACACCTGGCAGTCCTGGCACCTTTGGTGTGGGAGCAGTCGCTGGACGTTCGCCCTTTCGGAGCTGGGCTCTGGAGGCAGCACTGAGAGCGAGCAGGCAACAACGTTGGCACCCTGAGCTGGCTGGCGAGCCCGGAGCCCCACTGTCTGTGGGGCTGTGGAAGGGCTGCCAAGGGAAGGCGAGGGCCAGCCACACCTGGCAGTCCTGGCACCTTTGGTGTGGGAGCAGTCGCTGGACGTTCGCCCTTTCGGAGCTGGGCTCTGGAGGCAGCACTGAGAGCGAGCAGGCAACAACGTCGGCACCCTGAGCTGGCTGGCGAGCCCGGAGCCCCAGTGTCTGTGGGGCTGTGGAAGGGCTGCCAAGGGCAGGCGAGGGCCAGCCACACCTGGCAGTCCTGGCACCTTTGGTGTGGGAGCAGTCGCTGGACGTTCGTCCTTTCGGAGCTGGGCTCTGGAGGCAGCACTGAGAGTGAGCAGGCAACAACGTCGGCACCCTGAGCTGGCTGGCGAGCCCGGAGCCCCACTGTCTGTGGGGCTGTGGAAGGGCTGCCAAGGGAAGGCGAGGGCCAGCCACACCTGGCAGTCCTGGCACCTTTGGTGTGGGAGCAGTCGCTGGACGTTCGCCCTTTCGGAGCTGGGCTCTGGAGGCAGCACTGAGAGCGAGCAGGCAACAAGGTCGGCACCCTGAGCTGGCTGGCGAGCCCGGAGCCCCAGTGTCTGTGGGGCTGTGGAAGGGCTGCCAAGGGAAGGCGAGGGCCAGCCACACCTGGCAGTCCTGGCACCTTTGGTGTGGGAGCAGTCGCTGGACGTTCGCCCTTTCGGAGCTGGGCTCTGGAGGCAGCACTGAGAGCGAGCAGGCAACAAGGTCGGCACCCCTGAGCTGGCTGGCGAGCCCGGAGCCCCACTGTCTGTGGGGCTGTGGAAGGGCTGCCAAGGGAAGGCGAGGGCCAGCCACACCTGGCAGTCCTGGCACCTTTGGTGTGGGAGCAGTCGCTGGACGTTCGTCCTTTCGGAGCTGGGCTCTGGAGGCAGCACTGAGAGTGAGCAGGCAACAACGTCGGCACCCTGAGCTGGCTGGCGAGCCCGGAGCCCCACTGTCTGTGGGGCTGTGGAAGGGCTGCCAAGGGAAGGCGAGGGCCAGCCACACCTGGCAGTCCTGGCACCTTTGGTGTGGGAGCAGTCGCTGGACGTTCGCCCTTTCGGAGCTGGGCTCTGGAGGCAGCACTGAGAGCGAGCAGGCAACAAGGTCGGCACCCTGAGCTGGCTGGCGAGCCCGGAGCCCCAGTGTCTGTGGGGCTGTGGAAGGGCTGCCAAGGGAAGGCGAGGGCCAGCCACACCTGGCAGTCCTGGCACCTTTGGTGTGGGAGCAGTCGCTGGACGTTCGCCCTTTCGGAGCTGGGCTCTGGAGGCAGCACTGAGAGCGAGCAGGCAACAAGGTCGGCACCCTGAGCTGGCTGGCGAGCCCGGAGCCCCAGTGTCTGTGGGGCTGTGGAAGGGCTGCCAAGGGAAGGCGAGGGCCAGCCACACCTGGCAGTCCTGGCACCTTTGGTGTGGGAGCAGTCGCTGGACGTTCGCCCTTTCGGAGCTGGGCTCTGGAGGCAGCACTGAGAGCGAGCAGGCAACAACG
>NW_027472295.1:0-42527 GCF_965638725.1 Aptenodytes patagonicus | reverse complement strand
GGCTGGACGTTTTGAATTTCGGAGCTGGGCTGTGGCTGTGCCGAGAAGGAACGTCCCCACTGTGCTGTGGCTAGGAAGCTCAGAGCGCCAGTGCTTGTGGGGCTGTGGAAGGGCTGCCTAGGGCAGGTGATGGCCAGCAAGAGCTTTCAGTGCTAGCCCCTTTGGTGTGGGAGCAGTGGCTGGACGTTTTGAATTTCAGAGCTGGGCTGTGGCTGTGCCGAGAAGGAACGTCCCCACTGTGCTGTGGCTAGGAAGCTCAGAGCGCCAGTGCTTGTGGGGCTGTGGAAGGGCTGCCTAGGGCAGGTGATGGCCAGCAAGAGCTTTCAGTGCTAGCCCCTTTGGTGTGGGAGCAGTGGCTGGACGTTTCGAATTTCGGAGCTGGGCTGTGGCTGTGCCGAGAAGGAACGTCCCCACTGTGCTGTGGCTAGGAAGCTCAGAGCGCCAGTGCTTGTGGGGCTGTGGAAGGGCTGCCTAGGGAAGGTGATGGCCAGCAAGAGCTTTCAGTGCTAGCCCCTTTGGTGTGGGAGCAGTGGCTGGACGTTTCGAATTTCAGAGCTGGGCTCTGGCTGTGCCAAGAAGGAACGTCCCCACTGTGCTGTGGCTAGGAAGCTCAGAGCGCCAGTGCTTGTGGGGCTGTGGAAGGGCTGCCTAGGGAAGGTGATGGCCAGCAAGAGCTTTCAGTGCTAGCCCCTTTAGTGTGGGAGCAGTGGCTGGACGTTTCGAATTTCGGAGCTGGGCTCTGGCTGTGCTGAGAAGGAACGTCCCCACTGTGCTGTGGCTAGGAAGCTCAGAGCGCCAGTGCTTGTGGGGCTGTGGAAGGGCTGCCTAGGGCAGGTGATGGCCAGCAAGAGCTTTCAGTGCTAGCCCCTTTGGTGTGGGGAGCAGTGGCTGGAGGTTTTGAATTTCGGAGCTGGGCTGTGGCTGTGCCGAGAAGGAACGTCCCCACTGTGCTGTGGCTAGGAAGCTCAGAGCGCCAGTGCTTGTGGGGCTGTGGAAGGGCTGCCTAGGGCAGGTGATGGCCAGCAAGAGCTTTCAGTGCTAGCCCCTTTGGTGTGGGAGCAGTGGCTGGACGTTTTGAATTTCGGAGCTGGGCTGTGGCTGTGCCGAGAAGGAACGTCCCCACTGTGCTGTGGCTAGGAAGCTCAGAGCGCCAGTGCTTGTGGGGCTGTGGAAGGGCTGCCTAGGGCAGGTGATGGCCAGCAAGAGCTTTCAGTGCTAGCCCCTTTGGTGTGGGAGCAGTGGCTGGACGTTTCGAATTTCAGAGCTGGGCTGTGGCTGTGCCGAGAAGGAACGTCCCCACTGTGCTGTGGCTAGGAAGCTCAGAGCGCCAGTGCTTGTGGGGCTGTGGAAGGGCTGCCTAGGGAAGGTGATGGCCAGCAAGAGCTTTCAGTGCTAGCCCCTTTGGTGTGGGAGCAGTGGCTGGAGGTTTGAATTTCGGAGCTGGGCTGTGGCTGTGCCGAGAAGGAACGTCCCCACTGTGCTGTGGCTAGGAAGCTCAGAGCGCCAGTGCTTGTGGGGCTGTGGAAGGGCTGCCTAGGGCAGGTGCTGGCCAGCAGAGCTTTCAGTGCTAGCCCCTTTGGTGTGGGAGCAGTGGCTGGACGTTTCGAATTTCGGAGCTGGGCTGTGGCTGTGCCGAGAAGGAACGTCCCCACTGTGCTGTGGCTAGGAAGCTCAGAGCGCCAGTGCTTGTGGGGCTGTGGAAGGGCTGCCTAGGGCAGGTGATGGCCAGCAAGAGCTTTCAGTGCTAGCCCCTTTGGTGTGGGAGCAGTGGCTGGACGTTTCGAATTTCGGAGCTGGGCTGTGGCTGTGCCGAGAAGGAACGTCCCCACTGTGCTGTGGCTAGGAAGCTCAGAGCGCCAGTGCTTGTGGGGCTGTGGAAGGGCTGCCTAGGGCAGGTGATGGCCAGCAAGAGCTTTCAGTGCTAGCCCCTTTGGTGTGGGAGCAGTGGCTGGACGTTTCGAATTTCAGAGCTGGGCTGTGGCTGTGCCGAGAAGGAACGTCCCCACTGTGCTGTGGCTAGGAAGCTCAGAGCGCCAGTGCTTGTGGGGCTGTGGAAGGGCTGCCTAGGGAAGGTGATGGCCAGCAAGAGCTTTCAGTGCTAGCCCCTTTGGTGTGGGAGCAGTGGCTGGACGTTTTGAATTTCGGAGCTGGGCTGTGGCTGTGCCGAGAAGGAACGTCCCCACTGTGCTGTGGCTAGGAAGCTCAGAGCGCCAGTGCTTGTGGGGCTGTGGAAGGGCTGCCTAGGGCAGGTGATGGCCAGCAAGAGCTTTCAGTGCTAGCCCCTTTGGTGTGGGAGCAGTGGCTGGACGTTTCGAATTTCGGAGCTGGGCTGTGGCTGTGCCGAGAAGGAACGTCCCCACTGTGCTGTGGCTAGGAAGCTCAGAGCGCCAGTGCTTGTGGGGCTGTGGAAGGGCTGCCTAGGGCAGGTGATGGCCAGCAAGAGCTTTCAGTGCTAGCCCCTTTGGTGTGGGAGCAGTGGCTGGACGTTTTGAATTTTGGAGCTGGGCTGTGGCTGTGCCGAGAAGGAACGTCCCCACTGTGCTGTGGCTAGGAAGCTCAGAGCGCCAGTGCTTGTGGGGCTGTGGAAGGGCTGCCTAGGGAAGGTGATGGCCAGCAAGAGCTTTCAGTGCTAGCCCCTTTGGTGTGGGAGCAGTGGCTGGACGTTTCGAATTTCGGAGCTGGGCTGTGGCTGTGCCGAGAAGGAACGTCCCCACTGTGCTGTGGCTAGGAAGCTCAGAGCGCCAGTGCTTGTGGGGCTGTGGAAGGGCTGCCTAGGGAAGGTGATGGCCAGCAAGAGCTTTCAGTGCTAGCCCCTTTGGTGTGGGAGCAGTGGCTGGAGGTTTTGAATTTCGGAGCTGGGCTGTGGCTGTGCCGAGAAGGAACGTCCCCACTGTGCTGTGGCTAGGAAGCTCAGAGCGCCAGTGCTTGTGGGGCTGTGGAAGGGCTGCCTAGGGCAGGTGATGGCCAGCAAGAGCTTTCAGTGCTAGCCCCTTTGGTGTGGGAGCAGTGGCTGGACGTTTTGAATTTCGGAGCTGGGCTGTGGCTGTGCCGAGAAGGAACGTCCCCACTGTGCTGTGGCTAGGAAGCTCAGAGCGCCAGTGCTTGTGGGGCTGTGGAAGGGCTGCCTAGGGCAGGTGATGGCCAGCAAGAGCTTTCAGTGCTAGCCCCTTTGGTGTGGGAGCAGTGGCTGGACGTTTCGAATTTCAGAGCTGGGCTGTGGCTGTGCCGAGAAGGAACGTCCCCACTGTGCTGTGGCTAGGAAGCTCAGAGCGCCAGTGCTTGTGGGGCTGTGGAAGGGCTGCCTAGGGAAGGTGATGGCCAGCAAGAGCTTTCAGTGCTAGCCCCTTTGGTGTGGGAGCAGTGGCTGGAGGTTTTGAATTTCGGAGCTGGGCTGTGGCTGTGCCGAGAAGGAACGTCCCCACTGTGCTGTGGCTAGGAAGCTCAGAGCGCCAGTGCTTGTGGGGCTGTGGAAGGGCTGCCTAGGGCAGGTGCTGGCCAGCAAGAGCTTTCAGTGCTAGCCCCTTTGGTGTGGGAGCAGTGGCTGGACGTTTCGAATTTCGGAGCTGGGCTGTGGCTGTGCCGAGAAGGAACGTCCCCACTGTGCTGTGGCTAGGAAGCTCAGAGCGCCAGTGCTTGTGGGGCTGTGGAAGGGCTGCCTAGGGCAGGTGATGGCCAGCAAGAGCTTTCAGTGCTAGCCCCTTTGGTGTGGGAGCAGTGGCTGGACGTTTCGAATTTCGGAGCTGGGCTGTGGCTGTGCCGAGAAGGAACGTCCCCACTGTGCTGTGGCTAGGAAGCTCAGAGCGCCAGTGCTTGTGGGGCTGTGGAAGGGCTGCCTAGGGCAGGTGATGGCCAGCAAGAGCTTTCAGTGCTAGCCCCTTTGGTGTGGGAGCAGTGGCTGGACGTTTCGAATTTCAGAGCTGGGCTGTGGCTGTGCCGAGAAGGAACGTCCCCACTGTGCTGTGGCTAGGAAGCTCAGAGCGCCAGTGCTTGTGGGGCTGTGGAAGGGCTGCCTAGGGCAGGTGATGGCCAGCAAGAGCTTTCAGTGCTAGCCCCTTTGGTGTGGGAGCAGTGGCTGGACGTTTTGAATTTCGGAGCTGGGCTGTGGCTGTGCCGAGAAGGAACGTCCCCACTGTGCTGTGGCTAGGAAGCTCAGAGCGCCAGTGCTTGTGGGGCTGTGGAAGGGCTGCCTAGGGCAGGTGATGGCCAGCAAGAGCTTTCAGTGCTAGCCCCTTTGGTGTGGGAGCAGTGGCTGGACGTTTCGAATTTCGGAGCTGGGCTGTGGCTGTGCCGAGAAGGAACGTCCCCACTGTGCTGTGGCTAGGAAGCTCAGAGCGCCAGTGCTTGTGGGGCTGTGGAAGGGCTGCCTAGGGCAGGTGATGGCCAGCAAGAGCTTTCAGTGCTAGCCCCTTTGGTGTGGGAGCAGTGGCTGGACGTTTTGAATTTTGGAGCTGGGCTGTGGCTGTGCCGAGAAGGAACGTCCCCACTGTGCTGTGGCTAGGAAGCTCAGAGCGCCAGTGCTTGTGGGGCTGTGGAAGGGCTGCCTAGGGAAGGTGATGGCCAGCAAGAGCTTTCAGTGCTAGCCCTTTGGTGTGGGAGCAGTGGCTGGACGTTTCGAATTTCGGAGCTGGGCTGTGGCTGTGCCGAGAAGGAACGTCCCCACTGTGCTGTGGCTAGGAAGCTCAGAGCGCCAGTGCTTGTGGGGCTGTGGAAGGGCTGCCTAGGGAAGGTGATGGCCAGCAAGAGCTTTCAGTGCTAGCCCCTTTGGTGTGGGAGCAGTGGCTGGACGTTTTGAATTTCGGAGCTGGGCTGTGGCTGTGCCGAGAAGGAACGTCCCCACTGTGCTGTGGCTAGGAAGCTCAGAGCGCCAGTGCTTGTGGGGCTGTGGAAGGGCTGCCTAGGGCAGGTGATGGCCAGCAAGAGCTTTCAGTGCTAGCCCCTTTGGTGTGGGAGCAGTGGCTGGACGTTTCGAATTTCAGAGCTGGGCTGTGGCTGTGCCGAGATGGAACGTCCCACTGTGCTGTGGCTAGGAAGCTCAGAGCGCCAGTGCTTGTGGGGCTGTGGAAGGGCTGCCTAGGGAAGGTGATGGCCAGCAAGAGCTTTCAGTGCTAGCCCCTTTGGTGTGGGGAGCAGTGGCTGGACGTTTTGAATTTCGGAGCTGGGCTGTGGCTGTGCCGAGAAGGAACGTCCCCACTGTGCTGTGGCTAGGAAGCTCAGAGCGCCAGTGCTTGTGGGGCTGTGGAAGGGCTGCCTAGGGAAGGTGATGGCCAGCAAGAGCTTTCAGTGCTAGCCCCTTTGGTGTGGGAGCAGTGGCTGGACGTTTCGAATTTCGGAGCTGGGCTGTGGCTGTGCCGAGAAGGAACGTCCCCACTGTGCTGTGGCTAGGAAGCTCAGAGCGCCAGTGCTTGTGGGGCTGTGGAAGGGCTGCCTAGGGCAGGTGATGGCCAGCAAGAGCTTTCAGTGCTAGCCCTTTTGGTGTGGGAGCAGTGGCTGGACGTTTCGAATTTCGGAGCTGGGCTGTGGCTGTGCCGAGAAGGAACGTCCCCACTGTGCTGTGGCTAGGAAGCTCAGAGCGCCAGTGCTTGTGGGGCTGTGGAAGGGCTGCCTAGGGCAGGTGATGGCCAGCAAGAGCTTTCAGTGCTAGCCCCTTTGGTGTGGGAGCAGTGGCTGGACGTTTTGAATTTCGGAGCTGGGCTGTGGCTGTGCCGAGAAGGAACGTCCCCACTGTGCTGTGGCTAGGAAGCTCAGAGCGCCAGTGCTTGTGGGGGCTGTGGAAGGGCTGCCTAGGGCAGGTGATGGCCAGCAAGAGCTTTCAGTGCTAGCCCCTTTGGTGTGGGAGCAGTGGCTGGACGTTTTGAATTTCGGAGCTGGGCTGTGGCTGTGCCGAGAAGGAACGTCCCCACTGTGCTGTGGCTAGGAAGCTCAGAGCGCCAGTGCTTGTGGGGCTGTGGAAGGGCTGCCTAGGGAAGGTGATGGCCAGCAAGAACTTTCAGTGCTAGCCCCTTTGGTGTGGGAGCAGTGGCTGGACGTTTCGAATTTCGGAGCTGGGCTGTGGCTGTGCCGAGAAGGAACGTCCCCACTGTGCTGTGGCTAGGAAGCTCAGAGCGCCAGTGCTTGTGGGGCTGTGGAAGGGCTGCCTAGGGCAGGTGATGGCCAGCAAGAGCTTTCAGTGCTAGCCCCTTTGGTGTGGGAGCAGTGGCTGGACGTTTTGAATTTCGGAGCTGGGCTGTGGCTGTGCCGAGAAGGAACGTCCCCACTGTGCTGTGGCTAGGAAGCTCAGAGCGCCAGTGCTTGTGGGGCTGTGGAAGGGCTGCCTAGGGAAGGTGATGGCCAGCAAGAGCTTTCAGTGCTAGCCCCTTTGGTGTGGGAGCAGTGGCTGGACGTTTTGAATTTCGGAGCTGGGCTGTGGCTGTGCCGAGAAGGAACGTCCCCACTGTGCTGTGGCTAGGAAGCTCAGAGCGCCAGTGCTTGTGGGGCTGTGGAAGGGCTGCCTAGGGCAGGTGATGGCCAGCAAGAGCTTTCAGTGCTAGCCCCTTTGGTGTGGGAGCAGTGGCTGGACGTTTCGAATTTCGGAGCTGGGCTGTGGCTGTGCCGAGAAGGAACGTCCCCACTGTGCTGTGGCTAGGAAGCTCAGAGCGCCAGTGCTTGTGGGGCTGTGGAAGGGCTGCCTAGGGCAGGTGATGGCCAGCAAGAGCTTTCAGTGCTAGCCCCTTTGGTGTGGGAGCAGTGGCTGGACGTTTCGAATTTCGGAGCTGGGCTGTGGCTGTGCCGAGAAGGAACGTCCCCACTGTGCTGTGGCTAGGAAGCTCAGAGCGCCAGTGCTTGTGGGGCCTGTGGAAGGGCTGCCTAGGGCAGGTGATGGCCAGCAGAGCTTTCAGTGCTAGCCCCTTTGGTGTGGGAGCAGTGGCTGGACGTTTCGAATTTCAGAGCTGGGCTGTGGCTGTGCCAAGAAGGAACGTCCCCACTGTGCTGTGGCTAGGAAGCTCAGAGCGCCAGTGCTTGTGGGGCTGTGGAAGGGCTGCCTAGGGCAGGTGATGGCCAGCAAGAGCTTTCAGTGCTAGCCCCTTTGGTGTGGGAGCAGTGGCTGGACGTTTCGAATTTCGGAGCTGGGCTGTGGCTGTGCCGAGAAGGAACGTCCCCACTGTGCTGTGGCTAGGAAGCTCAGAGCGCCAGTGCTTGTGGGGCTGTGGAAGGGCTGCCTAGGGCAGGTGATGGCCAGCAAGAGCTTTCAGTGCTAGCCCCTTTGGTGTGGGAGCAGTGGCTGGACGTTTCGAATTTCAGAGCTGGGCTGTGGCTGTGCCGAGAAGGAACGTCCCCACTGTGCTGTGGCTAGGAAGCTCAGAGCGCCAGTGCTTGTGGGGCTGTGGAAGGGCTGCCTAGGGCAGGTGATGGCCAGCAAGAGCTTTCAGTGCTAGCCCCTTTGGTGTGGGAGCAGTGGCTGGACGTTTTGAATTTCGGAGCTGGGCTGTGGCTGTGCCGAGAAGGAACGTCCCCACTGTGCTGTGGCTAGGAAGCTCAGAGCGCCAGTGCTTGTGGGGCTGTGGAAGGGCTGCCTAGGGCAGGTGATGGCCAGCAAGAGCTTTCAGTGCTAGCCCCTTTGGTGTGGGAGCAGTGGCTGGACGTTTTGAATTTCGGAGCTGGGCTGTGGCTGTGCCGAGAAGGAACGTCCCACTGTGCTGTGGCTAGGAAGCTCAGAGCGCCAGTGCTTGTGGGGCTGTGGAAGGGCTGCCTAGGGCAGGTGATGGCCAGCAAGAGCTTTCAGTGCTAGCCCCTTTGGTGTGGGAGCAGTGGCTGGACGTCGGAGCTGGGGCTGTGGCGTGTGCCTGAGAAGGAACGTCCCCACTGTTGCTGTGCTAGGAAGCTCAGAGCGCCAGTGCTTGGTGGGGCTGTGGAAGGGGCTGCCTAGGGAAGGTGATGGCCAGCAAGAGCTTTCAGGCTAGCCCCTTTGGTGTGGGAGCAGTGGCTGGAGCGTCTACGAGTATCGGAGCTGGGCTGTGGCTGTGCTGAGAAGGAACGTCCCCACTGTGCTGTGGCTAGGAAGCTCAGAGCGCCAGTGCTTGTGGGGCTGTGGAAGGGCTGCCTAGGGCAGGTGATGGCCAGCAAGAGCTTTCAGTGCTAGCCCCTTTGGTGTGGGAGCAGTGGCTGGACGTTTCGAATTTCGGAGCTGGGCTGTGGCTGTGCCGAGAAGGAACGTCCCCACTGTGCTGTGGCTAGGAAGCTCAGAGCGCCAGTGCTTGTGGGGCTGTGGAAGGGCTGCCTAGGGCAGGTGATGGCCAGCAAGAGCTTTCAGTGCTAGCCCCTTTGGTGTGGGAGCAGTGGCTGGACGTTTTGACTTTCGGAGCTGGGCTCTGGCTGTGCCGAGAAGGAACGTCCCCACTGTGCTGTGGCTAGGAAGCTCAGAGCGCCAGTGCTTGTGGGGCTGTGGAAGGGCTGCCTAGGGCAGGTGATGGCCAGCAAGAGCTTTCAGTGCTAGCCCCTTTGGTGTGGGAGCAGTGGCTGGACGTTTGAATTTCGGAGCTGGGCTGTGGCTGTGCCGAGAAGGAACGTCCCCACTGTGCTGTGGCTAGGAAGCTCAGAGCGCCAGTGCTTGTGGGGCTGTGGAAGGGCTGCCTAGGGCAGGTGATGGCCAGCAAGAGCTTTCAGTGCTAGCCCCTTTGGTGTGGGAGCAGTGGCTGGACGTTTTGAATTTCGGAGCTGGGCTGTGGCTGTGCCGAGAAGGAACGTCCCCACTGTGCTGTGGCTAGGAAGCTCAGAGCGCCAGTGCTTGTGGGGCTGTGGAAGGGCTGCCTAGGGCAGGTGATGGCCAGCAAGAGCTTTCAGTGCTAGCCCCTTTGGTGTGGGAGCAGTGGCTGGACGTTTTGAATTTCGGAGCTGGGCTGTGGCTGTGCCGAGAAGGAACGTCCCCACTGTGCTGTGGCTAGGAAGCTCAGAGCGCCAGTGCTTGTGGGGCTGTGGAAGGGCTGCCTAGGGCAGGTGATGGCCAGCAAGAGCTTTCAGTGCTAGCCCCTTTGGTGTGGGAGCAGTGGCTGGACGTTTTTGAATTTCGGAGCTGGGCTGTGGCTGTGCCGAGAAGGAACGTCCCACTGTGCTGTGGCTAGGAAGCTCAGAGCGCCAGTGCTTGTGGGGCTGTGGAAGGGCTGCCTAGGGCAGGTGATGGCCAGCAAGAGCTTTCAGTGCTAGCCCCTTTGGTGTGGGAGCAGTGGCTGGACGTTTCGAATTTCGGAGCTGGGGCTGTGGCTGTGCGAGAAGGAACGTCCCCACTGTGCTGTGGCTAGGAAGCTCAGAGCGCCAGTGCTTGTGGGGCTGTGGAAGGGCTGCCTAGGGCAGGTGATGGCCAGCAAGAGCTTTCAGTGCTAGCCCCTTTGGTGTGGGAGCAGTGGCTGGACGTTTCGAATTTCAGGAGCTGGGCTGTGGCTGTGCCGAGAAGGAACGTCCCCCACTGTGCTGTGGCTAGGAAGCTCAGAGCGCCAGTGCTTGTGGGGCTGTGGAAGGGCTGCCTAGGGCAGGTGATGGCCAGCAAGAGCTTTCAGTGCTAGCCCCTTTGGTGTGGGAGCAGTGGCTGGACGTTTCGAATTTCGGAGCTGGGCTGTGGCTGTGCTGAGAAGGAACGTCCCCACTGTGCTGTGGCTAGGAAGCTCAGAGCGCCAGTGCTTGTGGGGCTGTGGAAGGGCTGCCTAGGGCAGGTGATGGCCAGCAAGAGCTTTCAGTGCTAGCCCCTTTGGTGTGGGAGCAGTGGCTGGACGTTTTCGAATTTCCGAGCTGGGCTGTGGCTGTGCCGAGAAGGAACGTCCCCACTGTGCTGTGGCTAGGAAGCTCAGAGCGCCAGTGCTTGTGGGGCTGTGGAAGGGCAGCCTAGGGCAGGTGATGGCCAGCAAGAGCTTTCAGTGCTAGCCCCTTTGGTGTGGGAGCAGTGGCTGGACGTTTTGAATTTCGGAGCTGGGCTGTGGCTGTGCCGAGAAGGAACGTCCCCACTGTGCTGTGGCTAGGAAGCTCAGAGCGCCAGTGCTTGTGGGGCTGTGGAAGGGCTGCCTAGGGCAGGTGATGGCCAGCAAGAGCTTTCAGTGCTAGCCCCTTTGGTGTGGGAGCAGTGGCTGGACGTTTCGAATTTCGGAGCTGGGCTGTGGCTGTGCCGAGAAGGAACGTCCCCACTGTGCTGTGGCTAGGAAGCTCAGAGCGCCAGTGCTTGTGGGGCTGTGGAAGGGCTGCCTAGGGAAGGTGATGGCCAGCAAGAGCTTTCAGTGCTAGCCCCTTTGGTGTGGGAGCAGTGGCTGGACGTTTTGAATTTCGGAGCTGGGCTGTGGCTGTGCCGAGAAGGAACGTCCCCACTGTGCTGTGGCTAGGAAGCTCAGAGCGCCAGTGCTTGTGGGGCTGTGGAAGGGCTGCCTAGGGAAGGTGATGGCCAGCAAGAGCTTTCAGTGCTAGCCCCTTTGGTGTGGGAGCAGTGGCTGGACGTTTTGAATTTCGGAGCTGGGCTGTGGCTGTGCCGAGAAGGAACGTCCCCACTGTGCTGTGGCTAGGAAGCTCAGAGCGCCAGTGCTTGTGGGGCTGTGGAAGGGCTGCCTAGGGCAGGTGATGGCCAGCAAGAGCTTTCAGTGCTAGCCCCTTTGGTGTGGGAGCAGTGGCTGGACGTTTCGAATTTCAGAGCTGGGCTGTGGCTGTGCCGAGAAGGAACGTCCCCACTGTGCTGTGGCTAGGAAGCTCAGAGCGCCAGTGCTTGTGGGGCTGTGGAAGGGCTGCCTAGGGAAGGTGATGGCCAGCAAGAGCTTTCAGTGCTAGCCCCTTTGGTGTGGGAGCAGTGGCTGGACGTTTCGAATTTCAGGAGCTGGGCTGTGGCTGTGCCGAGAAGGAACGTCCCCACTGTGCTGTGGCTAGGAAGCTCAGAGCGCCAGTGCTTGTGGGGCTGTGGAAGGGCTGCCTAGGGCAGGTGATGGCCAGCAAGAGCTTTCAGTGCTAGCCCTTTTGGTGTGGGAGCAGTGGCTGGACGTTTCGAATTTCGGAGCTGGGCTGTGGCTGTGCCGAGAAGGAACGTCCCCACTGTGCTGTGGCTAGGAAGCTCAGAGCGCCAGTGCTTGTGGGGCTGTGGAAGGGCTGCCTAGGGCAGGTGATGGCCAGCAAGAGCTTTCAGTGCTAGCCCCTTTTGGTGTGGGAGCAGTGGCTGGACGTTTCGAATTTCGGAGCTGGGGCTGTGGCTGTGCCGAGAAGGAACGTCCCCACTGTGCTGTGGCTAGGAAGCTCAGAGCGCCAGTGCTTGTGGGGGCTGTGGAAGGGCTGCCTAGGGAAGGTGATGGCCAGCAAGAGCTTTCAGTGCTAGCCCCTTTGGTGTGGGAGCAGTGGCTGGACGTTTTGAATTTCGGAGCTGGGCTGTGGCTGTGCCGAGAAGGAACGTCCCCACTGTGCTGTGGCTAGGAAGCTCAGAGCGCCAGTGCTTGTGGGGCTGTGGAAGGGCTGCCTAGGGAAGGTGATGGCCAGCAAGAGCTTTCAGTGCTAGCCCCTTTGGTGTGGGAGCAGTGGCTGGACGTTTTGAATTTCGGAGCTGGGCTGTGGCTGTGCCGAGAAGGAACGTCCCCACTGTGCTGTGGCTAGGAAGCTCAGAGCGCCAGTGCTTGTGGGGCTGTGGAAGGGCTGCCTAGGGCAGGTGATGGCCAGCAAGAGCTTTCAGTGCTAGCCCCTTTGGTGTGGGAGCAGTGGCTGGACGTTTCGAATTTCGGAGCTGGGCTGTGGCTGTGCCGAGAAGGAACGTCCCCACTGTGCTGTGGCTAGGAAGCTCACAGCGCCAGTGCTTGTGGGGCTGTGGAAGGGCTGCCTAGGGCAGGTGATGGCCAGCAAGAGCTTTCAGTGCTAGCCCCTTTGGTGTGGGAGCAGTGGCTGGACGTTTTGAATTTCGGAGCTGGGCTGTGGCTGTGCTGAGAAGGAACGTCCCCACTGTGCTGTGGCTAGGAAGCTCAGAGCGCCAGTGCTTGTGGGGCTGTGGAAGGGCTGCCTAGGGCAGGTGATGGCCAGCAAGAGCTTTCAGTGCTAGCCCCTTTGGTGTGGGAGCAGTGGCTGGACGTTTCGAATTTCAGAGCTGGGCTGTGGCTGTGCCAAGAAGGAACGTCCCCACTGTGCTGTGGCTAGGAAGCTCAGAGCGCCAGTGCTTGTGGGGCTGTGGAAGGGCTGCCTAGGGCAGGTGATGGCCAGCAAGAGCTTTCAGTGCTAGCCCCTTTGGTGTGGGAGCAGTGGCTGGACGTTTTGAATTTCGGAGCTGGGCTGTGGCTGTGCCGAGAAGGAACGTCCCCACTGTGCTGTGGCTAGGAAGCTCAGAGCGCCAGTGCTTGTGGGGCTGTGGAAGGGCTGCCTAGGGCAGGTGATGGCCAGCAAGAGCTTTCAGTGCTAGCCCCTTTGGTGTGGGAGCAGTGGCTGGACGTTTTGAATTTCAGAGCTGGGCTGTGGCTGTGCCGAGAAGGAACGTCCCCACTGTGCTGTGGCTAGGAAGCTCAGAGCGCCAGTGCTTGTGGGGCTGTGGAAGGGCTGCCTAGGGCAGGTGATGGCCAGCAAGAGCTTTCAGTGCTAGCCCCTTTGGTGTGGGAGCAGTGGCTGGACGTTTTGAATTTCGGAGCTGGGCTGTGGCTGTGCCGAGAAGGAACGTCCCCACTGTGCTGTGGCTAGGAAGCTCAGAGCGCCAGTGCTTGTGGGGCTGTGGAAGGGCTGCCTAGGGCAGGTGATGGCCAGCAAGAGCTTTCAGTGCTAGCCCCTTTGGTGTGGGAGCAGTGGCTGGACGTTTTGAATTTCGGAGCTGGGCTGTGGCTGTGCCGAGAAGGAACGTCCCCACTGTGCTGTGGCTAGGAAGCTCAGAGCGCCAGTGCTTGTGGGGCTGTGGAAGGGCTGCCTAGGGCAGGTGATGGCCAGCAAGAGCTTTCAGTGCTAGCCCCTTTGGTGTGGGAGCAGTGGCTGGACGTTTTGAATTTCAGAGCTGGGCTGTGGCTGTGCCGAGAAGGAACGTCCCCACTGTGCTGTGGCTAGGAAGCTCAGAGCGCCAGTGCTTGTGGGGCTGTGGAAGGGCTGCCTAGGGCAGGTGATGGCCAGCAAGAGCTTTCAGTGCTAGCCCCTTTGGTGTGGGAGCAGTGGCTGGACGTTTCGAATTTCAGAGCTGGGCTGTGGCTGTGCCGAGAAGGAACGTCCCCACTGTGCTGTGGCTAGGAAGCTCAGAGCGCCAGTGCTTGTGGGGCTGTGGAAGGGCTGCCTAGGGCAGGTGATGGCCAGCAAGAGCTTTCAGTGCTAGCCCCTTTGGTGTGGGAGCAGTGGCTGGACGTTTTGAATTTCGGAGCTGGGCTGTGGCTGTGCCGAGAAGGAACGTCCCCACTGTGCTGTGGCTAGGAAGCTCAGAGCGCCAGTGCTTGTGGGGCTGTGGAAGGGCTGCCTAGGGCAGGTGATGGCCAGCAAGAGCTTTCAGTGCTAGCCCCTTTGGTGTGGGAGCAGTGGCTGGACGTTTTGAATTTCGAGCTGGGCTGTGGCTGTGCCGAGAAGGAACGTCCCCACTGTGCTGTGGCTAGGAAGCTCAGAGCGCCAGTGCTTGTGGGGCTGTGGAAGGGCTGCCTAGGGCAGGTGATGGCCAGCAAGAGCTTTCAGTGCTAGCCCCTTTGGTGTGGGAGCAGTGGCTGGACGTTTCGAATTTCGGAGCTGGGCTGTGGCTGTGCTGAGAAGGAACGTCCCCACTGTGCTGTGGCTAGGAAGCTCAGAGCGCCAGTGCTTGTGGGGCTGTGGAAGGGCTGCCTAGGGCAGGTGATGGCCAGCAAGAGCTTTCAGTGCTAGCCCCTTTGGTGTGGGAGCAGTGGCTGGACGTTTTGAATTTCGGAGCTGGGCTGTGGCTGTGCCGAGAAGGAACGTCCCCACTGTGCTGTGGCTAGGAAGCTCAGAGCGCCAGTGCTTGTGGGGCTGTGGAAGGGCTGCCTAGGGCAGGTGATGGCCAGCAAGAGCTTTCAGTGCTAGCCCCTTTGGTGTGGGAGCAGTGGCTGGACGTTTCGACTTTCGGAGCTGGGCTCTGGCTGTGCCGAGAAGGAACGTCCCCACTGTGCTGTGGCTAGGAAGCTCAGAGCGCCAGTGCTTGTGGGGCTGTGGAAGGGCTGCCTAGGGCAGGTGATGGCCAGCAAGAGCTTTCAGTGCTAGCCCCTTTGGTGTGGGAGCAGTGGCTGGACGTTTGAATTTCGGAGCTGGGCTGTGGCTGTGCCGAGAAGGAACGTCCCCACTGTGCTGTGGCTAGGAAGCTCAGAGCGCCAGTGCTTGTGGGGCTGTGGAAGGGCTGCCTAGGGCAGGTGATGGCCAGCAAGAGCTTTCAGTGCTAGCCCCTTTGGTGTGGGAGCAGTGGCTGGAGGTTTTGAATTTCGGAGCTGGGCTGTGGCTGTGCCGAGAAGGAACGTCCCCACTGTGCTGTGGCTAGGAAGCTCAGAGCGCCAGTGCTTGTGGGGCTGTGGAAGGGCTGCCTAGGGCAGGTGATGGCCAGCAAGAGCTTTCAGTGCTAGCCCCTTTGGTGTGGGAGCAGTGGCTGGACGTTTCGAATTTCGGAGCTGGGCTGTGGCTGTGCTGAGAAGGAACGTCCCCACTGTGCTGTGGCTAGGAAGCTCAGAGCGCCAGTGCTTGTGGGGCTGTGGAAGGGCTGCCTAGGGCAGGTGATGGCCAGCAAGAGCTTTCAGTGCTAGCCCCTTTGGTGTGGGAGCAGTGGCTGGACGTTTTGAATTTCGGAGCTGGGCTGTGGCTGTGCCGAGAAGGAACGTCCCCACTGTGCTGTGGCTAGGAAGCTCAGAGCGCCAGTGCTTGTGGGGCTGTGGAAGGGCTGCCTAGGGCAGGTGATGGCCAGCAAGAGCTTTCAGTGCTAGCCCCTTTGGTGTGGGAGCAGTGGCTGGACGTTTTGAATTTCAGAGCTGGGCTGTGGCTGTGCCGAGAAGGAACGTCCCCACTGTGCTGTGGCTAGGAAGCTCAGAGCGCCAGTGCTTGTGGGGCTGTGGAAGGGCTGCCTAGGGCAGGTGATGGCCAGCAAGAGCTTTCAGTGCTAGCCCCTTTGGTGTGGGAGCAGTGGCTGGACGTTTCGAATTTCGGAGCTGGGCTGTGGCTGTGCTGAGAAGGAACGTCCCCACTGTGCTGTGGCTAGGAAGCTCAGAGCGCCAGTGCTTGTGGGGCTGTGGAAGGGCTGCCTAGGGCAGGTGATGGCCAGCAAGAGCTTTCAGTGCTAGCCCCTTTGGTGTGGGAGCAGTGGCTGGACGTTTCGAATTTCGGAGCTGGGCTGTGGCTGTGCCGAGAAGGAACGTCCCCACTGTGCTGTGGCTAGGAAGCTCAGAGCGCCAGTGCTTGTGGGGCTGTGGAAGGGCTGCCTAGGGCAGGTGATGGCCAGCAAGAGCTTTCAGTGCTAGCCCCTTTGGTGTGGGAGCAGTGGCTGGACGTTTTGAATTTCGGAGCTGGGCTGTGGCTGTGCCGAGAAGGAACGTCCCCACTGTGCTGTGGCTAGGAAGCTCAGAGCGCCAGTGCTTGTGGGGCTGTGGAAGGGCAGCCTAGGGCAGGTGATGGCCAGCAAGAGCTTTCAGTGCTAGCCCCTTTGGTGTGGGAGCAGTGGCTGGACGTTTTGAATTTCGGAGCTGGGCTGTGGCTGTGCCGAGAAGGAACGTCCCCACTGTGCTGTGGCTAGGAAGCTCAGAGCGCCAGTGCTTGTGGGGCTGTGGAAGGGCTGCCTAGGGCAGGTGATGGCCAGCAAGAGCTTTCAGTGCTAGCCCCTTTGGTGTGGGAGCAGTGGCTGGACGTTTCGAATTTCGGAGCTGGGCTGTGGCTGTGCCGAGAAGGAACGTCCCCACTGTGCTGTGGCTAGGAAGCTCAGAGCGCCAGTGCTTGTGGGGCTGTGGAAGGGCTGCCTAGGGCAGGTGATGGCCAGCAAGAGCTTTCAGTGCTAGCCCCTTTGGTGTGGGAGCAGTGGCTGGACGTTTTGAATTTCGGAGCTGGGCTGTGGCTGTGCCGAGAAGGAACGTCCCCACTGTGCTGTGGCTAGGAAGCTCAGAGCGCCAGTGCTTGTGGGGCTGTGGAAGGGCTGCCTAGGGCAGGTGATGGCCAGCAAGAGCTTTCAGTGCTAGCCCCTTTGGTGTGGGAGCAGTGGCTGGACGTTTTGAATTTCGGAGCTGGGCTGTGGCTGTGCCGAGAAGGAACGTCCCCACTGTGCTGTGGCTAGGAAGCTCAGAGCGCCAGTGCTTGTGGGGCTGTGGAAGGGCTGCCTAGGGCAGGTGATGGCCAGCAAGAGCTTTCAGTGCTAGCCCCTTTGGTGTGGGAGCAGTGGCTGGACGTTTTGAATTTCGGAGCTGGGCTGTGGCTGTGCCGAGAAGGAACGTCCCCACTGTGCTGTGGCTAGGAAGCTCAGAGCGCCAGTGCTTGTGGGGCTGTGGAAGGGCTGCCTAGGGCAGGTGATGGCCAGCAAGAGCTTTCAGTGCTAGCCCCTTTGGTGTGGGAGCAGTGGCTGGACGTTTCGAATTTCGGAGCTGGGCTGTGGCTGTGCTGAGAAGGAACGTCCCCACTGTGCTGTGGCTAGGAAGCTCAGAGCGCCAGTGCTTGTGGGGCTGTGGAAGGGCTGCCTAGGGCAGGTGATGGCCAGCAAGAGCTTTCAGTGCTAGCCCCTTTGGTGTGGGAGCAGTGGCTGGACGTTTTGAATTTCGGAGCTGGGCTGTGGCTGTGCCGAGAAGGAACGTCCCCACTGTGCTGTGGCTAGGAAGCTCAGAGCGCCAGTGCTTGTGGGGCTGTGGAAGGGCTGCCTAGGGAAGGTGATGGCCAGCAAGAGCTTTCAGTGCTAGCCCCTTTGGTGTGGGAGCAGTGGCTGGACGTTTCGAATTTCGGAGCTGGGCTGTGGCTGTGCCGAGAAGGAACGTCCCCACTGTGCTGTGGCTAGGAAGCTCAGAGCGCCAGTGCTTGTGGGGCTGTGGAAGGGCTGCCTAGGGCAGGTGATGGCCAGCAAGAGCTTTCAGTGCTAGCCCCTTTGGTGTGGGAGCAGTGGCTGGACGTTTGAATTTCGGAGCTGGGCTGTGGCTGTGCCGAGAAGGAACGTCCCCACTGTGCTGTGGCTAGGAAGCTCAGAGCGCCAGTGCTTGTGGGGCTGTGGAAGGGCTGCCTAGGGCAGGTGATGGCCAGCAAGAGCTTTCAGTGCTAGCCCCTTTGGTGTGGGAGCAGTGGCTGGACGTTTCGAATTTCGGAGCTGGGCTCTGGCTGTGCCGAGAAGGAACGTCCCCACTGTGCTGTGGCTAGGAAGCTCAGAGCGCCAGTGCTTGTGGGGCTGTGGAAGGGCTGCCTAGGGCAGGTGATGGCCAGCAAGAGCTTTCAGTGCTAGCCCCTTTGGTGTGGGAGCAGTGGCTGGACGTTTTGAATTTCGGAGCTGGGCTGTGGCTGTGCCGAGAAGGAACGTCCCCACTGTGCAGTGGCTAGGAAGCTCAGAGCGCCAGTGCTTGTGGGGCTGTGGAAGGGCTGCCTAGGGCAGGTGATGGCCAGCAAGAGCTTTCAGTGCTAGCCCCTTTGGTGTGGGAGCAGTGGCTGGACGTTTCGAATTTCAGAGCTGGGCTGTGGCTGTGCCGAGAAGGAACGTCCCCACTGTGCTGTGGCTAGGAAGCTCAGAGCGCCAGTGCTTGTGGGGCTGTGGAAGGGCTGCCTAGGGCAGGTGATGGCCAGCAAGAGCTTTCAGTGCTAGCCCCTTTGGTGTGGGAGCAGTGGCTGGACGTTTCGAATTTCGGAGCTGGGCTGTGGCTGTGCCGAGAAGGAACGTCCCCACTGTGCTGTGGCTAGGGAAGCTCAGAGCGCCAGTGCTTGTGGGGCTGTGGAAGGGCTGCCTAGGGCAGGTGATGGCCAGCAAGAGCTTTCAGTGCTAGCCCCTTTGGTGTGGGAGCAGTGGCTGGACGTTTTGAATTTCAGAGCTGGGCTGTGGCTGTGCCGAGAAGGAACGTCCCCACTGTGCTGTGGCTAGGAAGCTCAGAGCGCCAGTGCTTGTGGGGCTGTGGAAGGGCTGCCTAGGGCAGGTGATGGCCAGCAAGAGCTTTCAGTGCTAGCCCCTTTGGTGTGGGAGCAGTGGCTGGACGTTTCGAATTTCGGAGCTGGGCTGTGGCTGTGCTGAGAAGGAACGTCCCCACTGTGCTGTGGCTAGGAAGCTCAGAGCGCCAGTGCTTGTGGGGCTGTGGAAGGGCTGCCTAGGGCAGGTGATGGCCAGCAAGAGCTTTCAGTGCTAGCCCCTTTGGTGTGGGAGCAGTGGCTGGACGTTTTGAATTTCGGAGCTGGGCTGTGGCTGTGCCGAGAAGGAACGTCCCCACTGTGCTGTGGCTAGGAAGCTCAGAGCGCCAGTGCTTGTGGGGCTGTGGAAGGGCTGCCTAGGGAAGGTGATGGCCAGCAAGAGCTTTCAGTGCTAGCCCCTTTGGTGTGGGAGCAGTGGCTGGACGTTTTGAATTTCGGAGCTGGGCTGTGGCTGTGCCGAGAAGGAACGTCCCCACTGTGCTGTGGCTAGGAAGCTCAGAGCGCCAGTGCTTGTGGGGCTGTGGAAGGGCTGCCCAGGGAAGGTGATGGCCAGCAAGAGCTTTCAGTGCTAGCCCCTTTGGTATGGGAGCAGTGGCTGGACGTTTCGAATTTCAGAGCTGGGCTCTGGCTGTGCCAAGAAGGAACGTCCCCACTGTGCTGTGGCTAGGAAGCTCAGAGCGCCAGTGCTTGTGGGGCTGTGGAAGGGCTGCCTAGGGAAGGTGATGGCCAGCAAGAGCTTTCAGTGCTAGCCCCTTTGGTGTGGGAGCAGTGGCTGGACGTTTTGAATTTCGGAGCTGGGCTCTGGCTGTGCTGAGAAGGAACGTCCCCACTGTGCTGTGGCTAGGAAGCTCAGAGCGCCAGTGCTTGTGGGGCTGTGGAAGGGCTGCCTAGGGCAGGTGATGGCCAGCAAGAGCTTTCAGTGCTAGCCCCTTTGGTGTGGGAGCAGTGGCTGGACGTTTTGAATTTCGGAGCTGGGCTGTGGCTGTGCCGAGAAGGAACGTCCCCACTGTGCTGTGGCTAGGAAGCTCAGAGCGCCAGTGCTTGTGGGGCTGTGGAAGGGCTGCCTAGGGAAGGTGATGGCCAGCAAGAGCTTTCAGTGCTAGCCCCTTTGGTGTGGGAGCAGTGGCTGGACGTTTCGAATTTCGGAGCTGGGCTCTGGCTATGCCGAGAAGGAACGTCCCCACTGTGCTGTGGCTAGGAAGCTCAGAGCGCCAGTGCTTGTGGGGCTGTGGAAGGGCTGCCTAGGGCAGGTGATGGCCAGCAAGAGCTTTCAGTGCTAGCCCCTTTGGTGTGGGAGCAGTGGCTGGACGTTTCGAATTTCAGAGCTGGGCTCTGGCTGTGCCAAGAAGGAACGTCCCCACTGTGCTGTGGCTAGGAAGCTCAGAGCGCCAGTGCTTGTGGGGCTGTGGAAGGGCTGCCTAGGGCAGGTGATGGCCAGCAAGAGCTTTCAGTGCTAGCCCCTTTGGTGTGGGAGCAGTGGCTGGACGTTTTGAATTTCAGAGCTGGGCTCTGGCTGTGCCAAGAAGGAACGTCCCCACTGTGCTGTGGCTAGGAAGCTCAGAGCGCCAGTGCTTGTGGGGCTGTGGAAGGGCTGCCTAGGGAAGGTGATGGCCAGCAAGAGCTTTCAGTGCTAGCCCCTTTGGTGTGGGAGCAGTGGCTGGACGTTTTGAATTTCGGAGCTGGGCTGTGGCTGTGCCGAGAAGGAACGTCCCCACTGTGCTGTGGCTAGGAAGCTCAGAGAGCCAGTGCTTGCGGGGCTGTGGAAGGGCTGCCTAGGGCAGGTGATGGCCAGCAAGAGCTTTCAGTGCTAGCCCCTTTGGTGTGGGAGCAGTGGCTGGACGTTTTGAATTTCGGAGCTGGGCTGTGGCTGTGCCGAGAAGGAACGTCCCCACTGTGCTGTGGCTAGGAAGCTCAGAGCGCCAGTGCTTGTGGGGCTGTGGAAGGGCTGCCTAGGGCAGGTGATGGCCAGCAAGAGCTTTCAGTGCTAGCCCCTTTGGTGTGGGAGCAGTGGCTGGACGTTTTGAATTTCGGAGCTGGGCTGTGGCTGTGCTGAGAAGGAACGTCCCCACTGTGCTGTGGCTAGGAAGCTCAGAGCGCCAGTGCTTGTGGGGCTGTGGAAGGGCTGCCTAGGGCAGGTGATGGCCAGCAAGAGCTTTCAGTGCTAGCCCCTTTGGTGTGGGAGCAGTGGCTGGACGTTTTGAATTTCGGAGCTGGGCTGTGGCTGTGCCGAGAAGGAACGTCCCCACTGTGCTGTGGCTAGGAAGCTCAGAGCGCCAGTGCTTGTGGGGCTGTGGAAGGGCTGCCTAGGGAAGGTGATGGCCAGCAAGAGCTTTCAGTGCTAGCCCCTTTGGTGTGGGAGCAGTGGCTGGACGTTTCGAATTTCGGAGCTGGGCTGTGGCTGTGCCGAGAAGGAACGTCCCCACTGTGCTGTGGCTAGGAAGCTCAGAGCGCCAGTGCTTGTGGGGCTGTGGAAGGGCTGCCTAGGGCAGGTGATGGCCAGCAAGAGCTTTCAGTGCTAGCCCCTTTGGTGTGGGAGCAGTGGCTGGACGTTTCGAATTTCGGAGCTGGGCTGTGGCTGTGCTGAGAAGGAACGTCCCCACTGTGCTGTGGCTAGGAAGCTCAGAGCGCCAGTGCTTGTGGGGCTGTGGAAGGGCTGCCTAGGGAAGGTGATGGCCAGCAAGAGCTTTCAGTGCTAGCCCCTTTGGTGTGGGAGCAGTGGCTGGACGTTTCGAATTTCGGAGCTGGGCTCTGGCTGTGCCGAGAAGGAACGTCCCCACTGTGCTGTGGCTAGGAAGCTCAGAGCGCCAGTGCTTGTGGGGCTGTGGAAGGGCTGCCCAGGGAAGGTGATGGCCAGCAAGAGCTTTCAGTGCTAGCCCCTTTGGTATGGGAGCAGTGGCTGGACGTTTCGAATTTCAGAGCTGGGCTGTGGCTGTGCCGAGAAGGAACGTCCCCACTGTGCTGTGGCTAGGAAGCTCAGAGCGCCAGTGCTTGTGGGGCTGTGGAAGGGCTGCCTAGGGAAGGTGATGGCCAGCAAGAGCTTTCAGTGCTAGCCCCTTTGGTGTGGGAGCAGTGGCTGGACGTTTTGAATTTCGGAGCTGGGCTCTGGCTGTGCTGAGAAGGAACGTCCCCACTGTGCTGTGGCTAGGAAGCTCAGAGCGCCAGTGCTTGTGGGGCTGTGGAAGGGCTGCCTAGGGCAGGTGATGGCCAGCAAGAGCTTTCAGTGCTAGCCCCTTTGGTGTGGGAGCAGTGGCTGGACGTTTTGAATTTCGGAGCTGGGCTGTGGCTGTGCCGAGAAGGAACGTCCCCACTGTGCTGTGGCTAGGAAGCTCAGAGCGCCAGTGCTTGTGGGGCTGTGGAAGGGCTGCCTAGGGAAGGTGATGGCCAGCAAGAGCTTTCAGTGCTAGCCCCTTTGGTGTGGGAGCAGTGGCTGGACGTTTCGAATTTCGGAGCTGGGCTGTGGCTATGCCGAGAAGGAACGTCCCCACTGTGCTGTGGCTAGGAAGCTCAGAGCGCCAGTGCTTGTGGGGCTGTGGAAGGGCTGCCTAGGGAAGGTGATGGCCAGCAAGAGCTTTCAGTGCTAGCCCCTTTGGTGTGGGAGCAGTGGCTGGACGTTTCGAATTTCGGAGCTGGGCTGTGGCTGTGCCGAGAAGGAACGTCCCCACTGTGCTGTGGCTAGGAAGCTCAGAGCGCCAGTGCTTGTGGGGCTGTGGAAGGGCTGCCTAGGGCAGGTGATGGCCAGCAAGAGCTTTCAGTGCTAGCCCCTTTGGTGTGGGAGCAGTGGCTGGACGTTTTGAATTTCAGAGCTGGGCTCTGGCTGTGCCAAGAAGGAACGTCCCCACTGTGCTGTGGCTAGGAAGCTCAGAGCGCCAGTGCTTGTGGGGCTGTGGAAGGGCTGCCTAGGGAAGGTGATGGCCAGCAAGAGCTTTCAGTGCTAGCCCCTTTGGTGTGGGAGCAGTGGCTGGACGTTTCGAATTTCGGAGCTGGGCTGTGGCTGTGGTGAGAAGGAACATCCCCACTGTGCTGTGGCTAGGAAGCTCAGAGCGCCAGTGCTTGTGGGGCTGTGGAAGGGCTGCCTAGGGCAGGTGATGGCCAGCAAGAGCTTTCAGTGCTAGCCCCTTTGGTGTGGGAGCAGTGGCTGGACGTTTCGAATTTCGGAGCTGGGCTGTGGCTGTGCTGAGAAGGAACGTCCCCACTGTGCTGTGGCTAGGAAGCTCAGAGCGCCAGTGCTTGTGGGGCTGTGGAAGGGCTGCCTAGGGCAGGTGATGGCCAGCAAGAGCTTTCAGTGCTAGCCCCTTTGGTGTGGGAGCAGTGGCTGGACGTTTTGAATTTCGGAGCTGGGCTGTGGCTGTGCCGAGAAGGAACGTCCCCACTGTGCTGTGGCTAGGAAGCTCAGAGCGCCAGTGCTTGTGGGGCTGTGGAAGGGCAGCCTAGGGCAGGTGATGGCCAGCAAGAGCTTTCAGTGCTAGCCCCTTTGGTGTGGGAGCAGTGGCTGGACGTTTTGAATTTCGGAGCTGGGCTGTGGCTGTGCCGAGAAGGAACGTCCCCACTGTGCTGTGGCTAGGAAGCTCAGAGCGCCAGTGCTTGTGGGGCTGTGGAAGGGCTGCCTAGGGCAGGTGATGGCCAGCAAGAGCTTTCAGTGCTAGCCCCTTTGGTGTGGGAGCAGTGGCTGGACGTTTCGAATTTCGGAGCTGGGCTGTGGCTGTGCCGAGAAGGAACGTCCCCACTGTGCTGTGGCTAGGAAGCTCAGAGCGCCAGTGCTTGTGGGGCTGTGGAAGGGCTGCCTAGGGCAGGTGATGGCCAGCAAGAGCTTTCAGTGCTAGCCCCTTTGGTGTGGGAGCAGTGGCTGGACGTTTTGAATTTCGGAGCTGGGCTGTGGCTGTGCCGAGAAGGAACGTCCCCACTGTGCTGTGGCTAGGAAGCTCAGAGCGCCAGTGCTTGTGGGGCTGTGGAAGGGCTGCCTAGGGCAGGTGATGGCCAGCAAGAGCTTTCAGTGCTAGCCCCTTTGGTGTGGGAGCAGTGGCTGGACGTTTTGAATTTCGGAGCTGGGCTGTGGCTGTGCCGAGAAGGAACGTCCCCACTGTGCTGTGGCTAGGAAGCTCAGAGCGCCAGTGCTTGTGGGGCTGTGGAAGGGCTGCCTAGGGCAGGTGATGGCCAGCAAGAGCTTTCAGTGCTAGCCCCTTTGGTGTGGGAGCAGTGGCTGGACGTTTTGAATTTCGGAGCTGGGCTGTGGCTGTGCCGAGAAGGAACGTCCCCACTGTGCTGTGGCTAGGAAGCTCAGAGCGCCAGTGCTTGTGGGGCTGTGGAAGGGCTGCCTAGGGCAGGTGATGGCCAGCAAGAGCTTTCAGTGCTAGCCCCTTTGGTGTGGGAGCAGTGGCTGGACGTTTCGAATTTCGGAGCTGGGCTGTGGCTGTGCTGAGAAGGAACGTCCCCACTGTGCTGTGGCTAGGAAGCTCAGAGCGCCAGTGCTTGTGGGGCTGTGGAAGGGCTGCCTAGGGCAGGTGATGGCCAGCAAGAGCTTTCAGTGCTAGCCTCTTTGGTGTGGGAGCAGTGGCTGGACGTTTTGAATTTCGGAGCTGGGCTGTGGCTGTGCCGAGAAGGAACGTCCCCACTGTGCTGTGGCTAGGAAGCTCAGAGCGCCAGTGCTTGTGGGGCTGTGGAAGGGCTGCCTAGGGAAGGTGATGGCCAGCAAGAGCTTTCAGTGCTAGCCCCTTTGGTGTGGGAGCAGTGGCTGGACGTTTCGAATTTTGGAGCTGGGCTGTGGCTGTGCCGAGAAGGAACGTCCCCACTGTGCTGTGGCTAGGAAGCTCAGAGCGCCAGTGCTTGTGGGGCTGTGGAAGGGCTGCCTAGGGCAGGTGATGGCCAGCAAGAGCTTTCAGTGCTAGCCCCTTTGGTGTGGGAGCAGTGGCTGGACGTTTCGAATTTCGGAGCTGGGCTGTGGCTGTGCCGAGAAGGAACGTCCCCACTGTGCTGTGGCTAGGAAGCTCAGAGCGCCAGTGCTTGTGGGGCTGTGGAAGGGCTGCCTAGGGCAGGTGATGGCCAGCAAGAGCTTTCAGTGCTAGCCCCTTTGGTGTGGGAGCAGTGGCTGGACGTTTTGAATTTCGGAGCTGGGCTGTGGCTGTGCCGAGAAGGAACGTCCCCACTGTGCTGTGGCTAGGAAGCTCAGAGCGCCAGTGCTTGTGGGGCTGTGGAAGGGCTGCCTAGGGCAGGTGATGGCCAGCAAGAGCTTTCAGTGCTAGCCCCTTTGGTGTGGGAGCAGTGGCTGGACGTTTCGAATTTCGGAGCTGGGCTCTGGCTGTGCCGAGAAGGAACGTCCCCACTGTGCTGTGGCTAGGAAGCTCAGAGCGCCAGTGCTTGTGGGGCTGTGGAAGGGCTGCCTAGGGCAGGTGATGGCCAGCAAGAGCTTTCAGTGCTAGCCCCTTTGGTGTGGGAGCAGTGGCTGGACGTTTTGAATTTCGGAGCTGGGCTGTGGCTGTGCCGAGAAGGAACGTCCCCACTGTGCTGTGGCTAGGAAGCTCAGAGCGCCAGTGCTTGTGGGGCTGTGGAAGGGCTGCCTAGGGCAGGTGATGGCCAGCAAGAGCTTTCAGTGCTAGCCCCTTTGGTGTGGGAGCAGTGGCTGGACGTTTCGAATTTCAGAGCTGGGCTGTGGCTGTGCCGAGAAGGAACGTCCCCACTGTGCTGTGGCTAGGAAGCTCAGAGCGCCAGTGCTTGTGGGGCTGTGGAAGGGCTGCCTAGGGCAGGTGATGGCCAGCAAGAGCTTTCAGTGCTAGCCCCTTTGGTGTGGGAGCAGTGGCTGGACGTTTCGAATTTCGGAGCTGGGCTGTGGCTGTGCCGAGAAGGAACGTCCCCACTGTGCTGTGGCTAGGAAGCTCAGAGCGCCAGTGCTTGTGGGGCTGTGGAAGGGCTGCCTAGGGCAGGTGATGGCCAGCAAGAGCTTTCAGTGCTAGCCCCTTTGGTGTGGGAGCAGTGGCTGGACGTTTTGAATTTCAGAGCTGGGCTGTGGCTGTGCCGAGAAGGAACGTCCCCACTGTGCTGTGGCTAGGAAGCTCAGAGAGCCAGTGCTTGTGGGGCTGTGGAAGGGCTGCCTAGGGCAGGTGATGGCCAGCAAGAGCTTTCAGTGCTAGCCCCTTTGGTGTGGGAGCAGTGGCTGGACGTTTCGAATTTCGGAGCTGGGCTGTGGCTGTGCTGAGAAGGAACGTCCCCACTGTGCTGTGGCTAGGAAGCTCAGAGCGCCAGTGCTTGTGGGGCTGTGGAAGGGCTGCCTAGGGCAGGTGATGGCCAGCAAGAGCTTTCAGTGCTAGCCCCTTTGGTGTGGGAGCAGTGGCTGGACGTTTTGAATTTCGGAGCTGGGCTGTGGCTGTGCCGAGAAGGAACGTCCCCACTGTGCTGTGGCTAGGAAGCTCAGAGCGCCAGTGCTTGTGGGGCTGTGGAAGGGCTGCCTAGGGAAGGTGATGGCCAGCAAGAGCTTTCAGTGCTAGCCCCTTTGGTGTGGGAGCAGTGGCTGGACGTTTCGAATTTCGGAGCTGGGCTCTGGCTGTGCCGAGAAGGAACGTCCCCACTGTGCTGTGGCTAGGAAGCTCAGAGCGCCAGTGCTTGTGGGGCTGTGGAAGGGCTGCCCAGGGAAGGTGATGGCCAGCAAGAGCTTTCAGTGCTAGCCCCTTTGGTATGGGAGCAGTGGCTGGACGTTTCGAATTTCAGAGCTGGGCTCTGGCTGTGCCAAGAAGGAACGTCCCCACTGTGCTGTGGCTAGGAAGCTCAGAGCGCCAGTGCTTGTGGGGCTGTGGAAGGGCTGCCTAGGGAAGGTGATGGCCAGCAAGAGCTTTCAGTGCTAGCCCCTTTGGTGTGGGAGCAGTGGCTGGACGTTTTGAATTTCGGAGCTGGGCTCTGGCTGTGCTGAGAAGGAACGTCCCCACTGTGCTGTGGCTAGGAAGCTCAGAGCGCCAGTGCTTGTGGGGCTGTGGAAGGGCTGCCTAGGGCAGGTGATGGCCAGCAAGAGCTTTCAGTGCTAGCCCCTTTGGTGTGGGAGCAGTGGCTGGACGTTTTGAATTTCGGAGCTGGGCTGTGGCTGTGCCGAGAAGGAACGTCCCCACTGTGCTGTGGCTAGGAAGCTCAGAGCGCCAGTGCTTGTGGGGCTGTGGAAGGGCTGCCTAGGGAAGGTGATGGCCAGCAAGAGCTTTCAGTGCTAGCCCCTTTGGTGTGGGAGCAGTGGCTGGACGTTTCGAATTTCGGAGCTGGGCTCTGGCTATGCCGAGAAGGAACGTCCCCACTGTGCTGTGGCTAGGAAGCTCAGAGCGCCAGTGCTTGTGGGGCTGTGGAAGGGCTGCCTAGGGCAGGTGATGGCCAGCAAGAGCTTTCAGTGCTAGCCCCTTTGGTGTGGGAGCAGTGGCTGGACGTTTCGAATTTCAGAGCTGGGCTCTGGCTGTGCCAAGAAGGAACGTCCCCACTGTGCTGTGGCTAGGAAGCTCAGAGCGCCAGTGCTTGTGGGGCTGTGGAAGGGCTGCCTAGGGCAGGTGATGGCCAGCAAGAGCTTTCAGTGCTAGCCCCTTTGGTGTGGGAGCAGTGGCTGGACGTTTCGAATTTCAGAGCTGGGCTCTGGCTGTGCCAAGAAGGAACGTCCCCACTGTGCTGTGGCTAGGAAGCTCAGAGCGCCAGTGCTTGTGGGGCTGTGGAAGGGCTGCCTAGGGAAGGTGATGGCCAGCAAGAGCTTTCAGTGCTAGCCCCTTTGGTGTGGGAGCAGTGGCTGGACGTTTTGAATTTCGGAGCTGGGCTGTGGCTGTGCCGAGAAGGAACGTCCCCACTGTGCTGTGGCTAGGAAGCTCAGAGAGCCAGTGCTTGCGGGGCTGTGGAAGGGCTGCCTAGGGCAGGTGATGGCCAGCAAGAGCTTTCAGTGCTAGCCCCTTTGGTGTGGGAGCAGTGGCTGGACGTTTTGAATTTCGGAGCTGGGCTGTGGCTGTGCCGAGAAGGAACGTCCCCACTGTGCTGTGGCTAGGAAGCTCAGAGCGCCAGTGCTTGTGGGGCTGTGGAAGGGCTGCCTAGGGCAGGTGATGGCCAGCAAGAGCTTTCAGTGCTAGCCCCTTTGGTGTGGGAGCAGTGGCTGGACGTTTTGAATTTCGGAGCTGGGCTGTGGCTGTGCTGAGAAGGAACGTCCCCACTGTGCTGTGGCTAGGAAGCTCAGAGCGCCAGTGCTTGTGGGGCTGTGGAAGGGCTGCCTAGGGCAGGTGATGGCCAGCAAGAGCTTTCAGTGCTAGCCCCTTTGGTGTGGGAGCAGTGGCTGGACGTTTTGAATTTCGGAGCTGGGCTGTGGCTGTGCCGAGAAGGAACGTCCCCACTGTGCTGTGGCTAGGAAGCTCAGAGCGCCAGTGCTTGTGGGGCTGTGGAAGGGCTGCCTAGGGAAGGTGATGGCCAGCAAGAGCTTTCAGTGCTAGCCCCTTTGGTGTGGGAGCAGTGGCTGGACGTTTCGAATTTCGGAGCTGGGCTGTGGCTGTGCCGAGAAGGAACGTCCCCACTGTGCTGTGGCTAGGAAGCTCAGAGCGCCAGTGCTTGTGGGGCTGTGGAAGGGCTGCCTAGGGCAGGTGATGGCCAGCAAGAGCTTTCAGTGCTAGCCCCTTTGGTGTGGGAGCAGTGGCTGGACGTTTCGAATTTGGGAGCTGGGCTGTGGCTGTGCTGAGAAGGAACGTCCCCACTGTGCTGTGGCTAGGAAGCTCAGAGCGCCAGTGCTTGTGGGGCTGTGGAAGGGCTGCCTAGGGCAGGTGATGGCCAGCAAGAGCTTTCAGTGCTAGCCCCTTTGGTGTGGGAGCAGTGGCTGGACGTTTCGAATTTTGGAGCTGGGCTGTGGCTGTGCCGAGAAGGAACGTCCCCACTGTGCTGTGGCTAGGAAGCTCAGAGCGCCAGTGCTTGTGGGGCTGTGGAAGGGCTGCCTAGGGCAGGTGATGGCCAGCAAGAGCTTTCAGTGCTAGCCCCTTTGGTGTGGGAGCAGTGGCTGGACGTTTCGAATTTCGGAGCTGGGCTGTGGCTGTGCCGAGAAGGAACGTCCCCACTGTGCTGTGGCTAGGAAGCTCAGAGCGCCAGTGCTTGTGGGGCTGTGGAAGGGCTGCCTAGGGCAGGTGATGGCCAGCAAGAGCTTTCAGTGCTAGCCCCTTTGGTGTGGGAGCAGTGGCTGGACGTTTTGAATTTCGGAGCTGGGCTGTGGCTGTGCCGAGAAGGAACGTCCCCACTGTGCTGTGGCTAGGAAGCTCAGAGCGCCAGTGCTTGTGGGGCTGTGGAAGGGCTGCCTAGGGCAGGTGATGGCCAGCAAGAGCTTTCAGTGCTAGCCCCTTTGGTGTGGGAGCAGTGGCTGGACGTTTCGAATTTCGGAGCTGGGCTCTGGCTGTGCCGAGAAGGAACGTCCCCACTGTGCTGTGGCTAGGAAGCTCAGAGCGCCAGTGCTTGTGGGGCTGTGGAAGGGCTGCCTAGGGCAGGTGATGGCCAGCAAGAGCTTTCAGTGCTAGCCCCTTTGGTGTGGGAGCAGTGGCTGGACGTTTTGAATTTCGGAGCTGGGCTGTGGCTGTGCCGAGAAGGAACGTCCCCACTGTGCTGTGGCTAGGAAGCTCAGAGCGCCAGTGCTTGTGGGGCTGTGGAAGGGCTGCCTAGGGCAGGTGATGGCCAGCAAGAGCTTTCAGTGCTAGCCCCTTTGGTGTGGGAGCAGTGGCTGGACGTTTCGAATTTCAGAGCTGGGCTGTGGCTGTGCCGAGAAGGAACGTCCCCACTGTGCTGTGGCTAGGAAGCTCAGAGCGCCAGTGCTTGTGGGGCTGTGGAAGGGCTGCCTAGGGCAGGTGATGGCCAGCAAGAGCTTTCAGTGCTAGCCCCTTTGGTGTGGGAGCAGTGGCTGGACGTTTCGAATTTCGGAGCTGGGCTGTGGCTGTGCCGAGAAGGAACGTCCCCACTGTGCTGTGGCTAGGAAGCTCAGAGCGCCAGTGCTTGTGGGGCTGTGGAAGGGCTGCCTAGGGCAGGTGATGGCCAGCAAGAGCTTTCAGTGCTAGCCCCTTTGGTGTGGGAGCAGTGGCTGGACGTTTTGAATTTCAGAGCTGGGCTGTGGCTGTGCCGAGAAGGAACGTCCCCACTGTGCTGTGGCTAGGAAGCTCAGAGAGCCAGTGCTTGTGGGGCTGTGGAAGGGCTGCCTAGGGCAGGTGATGGCCAGCAAGAGCTTTCAGTGCTAGCCCCTTTGGTGTGGGAGCAGTGGCTGGACGTTTCGAATTTCGGAGCTGGGCTGTGGCTGTGCTGAGAAGGAACGTCCCCACTGTGCTGTGGCTAGGAAGCTCAGAGCGCCAGTGCTTGTGGGGCTGTGGAAGGGCTGCCTAGGGCAGGTGATGGCCAGCAAGAGCTTTCAGTGCTAGCCCCTTTGGTGTGGGAGCAGTGGCTGGACGTTTTGAATTTCGGAGCTGGGCTGTGGCTGTGCCGAGAAGGAACGTCCCCACTGTGCTGTGGCTAGGAAGCTCAGAGCGCCAGTGCTTGTGGGGCTGTGGAAGGGCTGCCTAGGGAAGGTGATGGCCAGCAAGAGCTTTCAGTGCTAGCCCCTTTGGTGTGGGAGCAGTGGCTGGACGTTTTGAATTTCGGAGCTGGGCTCTGGCTGTGCCGAGAAGGAACGTCCCCACTGTGCTGTGGCTAGGAAGCTCAGAGCGCCAGTGCTTGTGGGGCTGTGGAAGGGCTGCCCAGGGAAGGTGATGGCCAGCAAGAGCTTTCAGTGCTAGCCCCTTTGGTATGGGAGCAGTGGCTGGACGTTTCGAATTTCAGAGCTGGGCTCTGGCTGTGCCAAGAAGGAACGTCCCCACTGTGCTGTGGCTAGGAAGCTCAGAGCGCCAGTGCTTGTGGGGCTGTGGAAGGGCTGCCTAGGGAAGGTGATGGCCAGCAAGAGCTTTCAGTGCTAGCCCCTTTCGTGTGGGAGCAGTGGCTGGACGTTTTGAATTTCGGAGCTGGGCTCTGGCTGTGCTGAGAAGGAACGTCCCCACTGTGCTGTGGCTAGGAAGCTCAGAGCGCCAGTGCTTGTGGGGCTGTGGAAGGGCTGCCTAGGGCAGGTGATGGCCAGCAAGAGCTTTCAGTGCTAGCCCCTTTGGTGTGGGAGCAGTGGCTGGACGTTTTGAATTTCGGAGCTGGGCTGTGGCTGTGCCGAGAAGGAACGTCCCCACTGTGCTGTGGCTAGGAAGCTCAGAGCGCCAGTGCTTGTGGGGCTGTGGAAGGGCTGCCTAGGGAAGGTGATGGCCAGCAAGAGCTTTCAGTGCTAGCCCCTTTGGTGTGGGAGCAGTGGCTGGACGTTTCGAATTTCGGAGCTGGGCTCTGGCTATGCCGAGAAGGAACGTCCCCACTGTGCTGTGGCTAGGAAGCTCAGAGCGCCAGTGCTTGTGGGGCTGTGGAAGGGCTGCCTAGGGCAGGTGATGGCCAGCAAGAGCTTTCAGTGCTAGCCCCTTTGGTGTGGGAGCAGTGGCTGGACGTTTCGAATTTCAGAGCTGGGCTCTGGCTGTGCCGAGAAGGAACGTCCCCACTGTGCTGTGGCTAGGAAGCTCAGAGCGCCAGTGCTTGTGGGGCTGTGGAAGGGCTGCCTAGGGCAGGTGATGGCCAGCAAGAGCTTTCAGTGCTAGCCCCTTTGGTGTGGGAGCAGTGGCTGGACGTTTTGAATTTCAGAGCTGGGCTCTGGCTGTGCCAAGAAGGAACGTCCCCACTGTGCTGTGGCTAGGAAGCTCAGAGCGCCAGTGCTTGTGGGGCTGTGGAAGGGCTGCCTAGGGAAGGTGATGGCCAGCAAGAGCTTTCAGTGCTAGCCCCTTTGGTGTGGGAGCAGTGGCTGGACGTTTTGAATTTCGGAGCTGGGCTGTGGCTGTGCCGAGAAGGAACGTCCCCACTGTGCTGTGGCTAGGAAGCTCAGAGAGCCAGTGCTTGCGGGGCTGTGGAAGGGCTGCCTAGGGCAGGTGATGGCCAGCAAGAGCTTTCAGTGCTAGCCCCTTTGGTGTGGGAGCAGTGGCTGGACGTTTTGAATTTCGGAGCTGGGCTGTGGCTGTGCCGAGAAGGAACGTCCCCACTGTGCTGTGGCTAGGAAGCTCAGAGCGCCAGTGCTTGTGGGGCTGTGGAAGGGCTGCCTAGGGCAGGTGATGGCCAGCAAGAGCTTTCAGTGCTAGCCCCTTTGGTGTGGGAGCAGTGGCTGGACGTTTTGAATTTCGGAGCTGGGCTGTGGCTGTGCCGAGAAGGAACGTCCCCACTGTGCTGTGGCTAGGAAGCTCAGAGCGCCAGTGCTTGTGGGGCTGTGGAAGGGCTGCCTAGGGAAGGTGATGGCCAGCAAGAGCTTTCAGTGCTAGCCCCTTTGGTGTGGGAGCAGTGGCTGGACGTTTCGAATTTCGGAGCTGGGCTGTGGCTGTGCCGAGAAGGAACGTCCCCACTGTGCTGTGGCTAGGAAGCTCAGAGCGCCAGTGCTTGTGGGGCTGTGGAAGGGCTGCCTAGGGCAGGTGATGGCCAGCAAGAGCTTTCAGTGCTAGCCCCTTTGGTGTGGGAGCAGTGGCTGGACGTTTCGAATTTGGGAGCTGGGCTGTGGCTGTGCTGAGAAGGAACGTCCCCACTGTGCTGTGGCTAGGAAGCTCAGAGCGCCAGTGCTTGTGGGGCTGTGGAAGGGCTGCCTAGGGCAGGTGATGGCCAGCAAGAGCTTTCAGTGCTAGCCCCTTTGGTGTGGGAGCAGTGGCTGGACGTTTCGAATTTCGGAGCTGGGCTCTGGCTGTGCCGAGAAGGAACGTCCCCACTGTGCTGTGGCTAGGAAGCTCAGAGCGCCAGTGCTTGTGGGGCTGTGGAAGGGCTGCCCAGGGAAGGTGATGGCCAGCAAGAGCTTTCAGTGCTAGCCCCTTTGGTATGGGAGCAGTGGCTGGACGTTTCGAATTTCAGAGCTGGGCTGTGGCTGTGCCGAGAAGGAACGTCCCCACTGTGCTGTGGCTAGGAAGCTCAGAGCGCCAGTGCTTGTGGGGCTGTGGAAGGGCTGCCTAGGGAAGGTGATGGCCAGCAAGAGCTTTCAGTGCTAGCCCCTTTGGTGTGGGAGCAGTGGCTGGACGTTTTGAATTTCGGAGCTGGGCTCTGGCTGTGCTGAGAAGGAACGTCCCCACTGTGCTGTGGCTAGGAAGCTCAGAGCGCCAGTGCTTGTGGGGCTGTGGAAGGGCTGCCTAGGGCAGGTGATGGCCAGCAAGAGCTTTCAGTGCTAGCCCCTTTGGTGTGGGAGCAGTGGCTGGACGTTTTGAATTTCGGAGCTGGGCTGTGGCTGTGCCGAGAAGGAACGTCCCCACTGTGCTGTGGCTAGGAAGCTCAGAGCGCCAGTGCTTGTGGGGCTGTGGAAGGGCTGCCTAGGGAAGGTGATGGCCAGCAAGAGCTTTCAGTGCTAGCCCCTTTGGTGTGGGAGCAGTGGCTGGACGTTTCGAATTTCGGAGCTGGGCTGTGGCTATGCCGAGAAGGAACGTCCCCACTGTGCTGTGGCTAGGAAGCTCAGAGCGCCAGTGCTTGTGGGGCTGTGGAAGGGCTGCCTAGGGAAGGTGATGGCCAGCAAGAGCTTTCAGTGCTAGCCCCTTTGGTGTGGGAGCAGTGGCTGGACGTTTCGAATTTCAGAGCTGGGCTCTGGCTGTGCCAAGAAGGAACGTCCCCACTGTGCTGTGGCTAGGAAGCTCAGAGCGCCAGTGCTTGTGGGGCTGTGGAAGGGCTGCCTAGGGCAGGTGATGGCCAGCAAGAGCTTTCAGTGCTAGCCCCTTTGGTGTGGGAGCAGTGGCTGGACGTTTTGAATTTCGGAGCTGGGCTGTGGCTGTGCCAAGAAGGAACGTCCCCACTGTGCTGTGGCTAGGAAGCTCAGAGCGCCAGTGCTTGTGGGGCTGTGGAAGGGCTGCCTAGGGAAGGTGATGGCCAGCAAGAGCTTTCAGTGCTAGCCCCTTTGGTGTGGGAGCAGTGGCTGGAGGTTTTGAATTTCGGAGCTGGGCTGTGGCTGTGCCGAGAAGGAACGTCCCCACTGTGCTGTGGCTAGGAAGCTCAGAGAGCCAGTGCTTGCGGGGCTGTGGAAGGGCTGCCTAGGGCAGGTGATGGCCAGCAAGAGCTTTCAGTGCTAGCCCCTTTGGTGTGGGAGCAGTGGCTGGACGTTTCGAATTTCGGAGCTGGGCTGTGGCTGTGCCGAGAAGGAACGTCCCCACTGTGCTGTGGCTAGGAAGCTCAGAGCGCCAGTGCTTGTGGGGCTGTGGAAGGGCTGCCTAGGGCAGGTGATGGCCAGCAAGAGCTTTCAGTGCTAGCCCCTTTGGTGTGGGAGCAGTGGCTGGACGTTTTGAATTTCGGAGCTGGGCTGTGGCTGTGCTGAGAAGGAACGTCCCCACTGTGCTGTGGCTAGGAAGCTCAGAGCGCCAGTGCTTGTGGGGCTGTGGAAGGGCTGCCTAGGGCAGGTGATGGCCAGCAAGAGCTTTCAGTGCTAGCCCCTTTGGTGTGGGAGCAGTGGCTGGACGTTTTGAATTTCGGAGCTGGGCTGTGGCTGTGCCGAGAAGGAACGTCCCCACTGTGCTGTGGCTAGGAAGCTCAGAGCGCCAGTGCTTGTGGGGCTGTGGAAGGGCTGCCTAGGGCAGGTGATGGCCAGCAAGAGCTTTCAGTGCTAGCCCCTTTGGTGTGGGAGCAGTGGCTGGACGTTTCGAATTTCGGAGCTGGGCTCTGGCTGTGCCGAGAAGGAACGTCCCCACTGTGCTGTGGCTAGGAAGCTCAGAGCGCCAGTGCTTGTGGGGCTGTGGAAGGGCTGCCTAGGGAAGGTGATGGCCAGCAAGAGCTTTCAGTGCTAGCCCCTTTGGTGTGGGAGCAGTGGCTGGACGTTTCGAATTTCAGAGCTGGGCTGTGGCTGTGCCGAGAAGGAACGTCCCCACTGTGCTGTGGCTAGGAAGCTCAGAGCGCCAGTGCTTGTGGGGCTGTGGAAGGGCTGCCTAGGGAAGGTGATGGCCAGCAAGAGCTTTCAGTGCTAGCCCCTTTAGTGTGGGAGCAGTGGCTGGACGTTTCGAATTTCGGAGCTGGGCTCTGGCTGTGCTGAGAAGGAACGTCCCCACTGTGCTGTGGCTAGGAAGCTCAGAGCGCCAGTGCTTGTGGGGCTGTGGAAGGGCTGCCTAGGGCAGGTGATGGCCAGCAAGAGCTTTCAGTGCTAGCCCCTTTGGTGTGGGAGCAGTGGCTGGACGTTTTGAATTTCGGAGCTGGGCTGTGGCTGTGCCGAGAAGGAACGTCCCCACTGTGCTGTGGCTAGGAAGCTCAGAGCGCCAGTGCTTGTGGGGCTGTGGAAGGGCTGCCTAGGGCAGGTGATGGCCAGCAAGAGCTTTCAGTGCTAGCCCCTTTGGTGTGGGAGCAGTGGCTGGACGTTTTGAATTTCGGAGCTGGGCTGTGGCTGTGCCGAGAAGGAACGTCCCCACTGTGCTGTGGCTAGGAAGCTCAGAGAGCCAGTGCTTGCGGGGCTGTGGAAGGGCTGCCTAGGGCAGGTGATGGCCAGCAAGAGCTTTCAGTGCTAGCCCCTTTGGTGTGGGAGCAGTGGCTGGACGTTTTGAATTTCGGAGCTGGGCTGTGGCTGTGCCGAGAAGGAACGTCCCCACTGTGCTGTGGCTAGGAAGCTCAGAGCGCCAGTGCTTGTGGGGCTGTGGAAGGGCTGCCTAGGGCAGGTGATGGCCAGCAAGAGCTTTCAGTGCTAGCCCCTTTGGTGTGGGAGCAGTGGCTGGACGTTTTGAATTTCGGAGCTGGGCTGTGGCTGTGCTGAGAAGGAACGTCCCCACTGTGCTGTGGCTAGGAAGCTCAGAGCGCCAGTGCTTGTGGGGCTGTGGAAGGGCTGCCTAGGGCAGGTGATGGCCAGCAAGAGCTTTCAGTGCTAGCCCCTTTGGTGTGGGAGCAGTGGCTGGACGTTTTGAATTTCGGAGCTGGGCTGTGGCTGTGCCGAGAAGGAACGTCCCCACTGTGCTGTGGCTAGGAAGCTCAGAGCGCCAGTGCTTGTGGGGCTGTGGAAGGGCTGCCTAGGGCAGGTGATGGCCAGCAAGAGCTTTCAGTGCTAGCCCCTTTGGTGTGGGAGCAGTGGCTGGACGTTTTGAATTTCGGAGCTGGGCTGTGGCTGTGCCGAGAAGGAACGTCCCCACTGTGCTGTGGCTAGGAAGCTCAGAGCGCCAGTGCTTGTGGGGCTGTGGAAGGGCTGCCTAGGGCAGGTGATGGCCAGCAAGAGCTTTCAGTGCTAGCCCCTTTGGTGTGGGAGCAGTGGCTGGACGTTTTGAATTTCAGAGCTGGGCTGTGGCTGTGCCGAGAAGGAACGTCCCCACTGTGCTGTGGCTAGGAAGCTCAGAGCGCCAGTGCTTGTGGGGCTGTGGAAGGGCTGCCTAGGGCAGGTGATGGCCAGCAAGAGCTTTCAGTGCTAGCCCCTTTGGTGTGGGAGCAGTGGCTGGACGTTTTGAATTTCGGAGCTGGGCTGTGGCTGTGCCGAGAAGGAACGTCCCCACTGTGCTGTGGCTAGGAAGCTCAGAGCGCCAGTGCTTGTGGGGCTGTGGAAGGGCTGCCTAGGGCAGGTGATGGCCAGCAAGAGCTTTCAGTGCTAGCCCCTTTGGTGTGGGAGCAGTGCCTGGACGTTTTGAATTTCGGAGCTGGGCTGTGGCTGTGCCGAGAAGGAACGTCCCCACTGTGCTGTGGCTAGGAAGCTCAGAGCGCCAGTGCTTGTGGGGCTGTGGAAGGGCTGCCTAGGGCAGGTGATGGCCAGCAAGAGCTTTCAGTGCTAGCCCCTTTGGTGTGGGAGCAGTGGCTGGACGTTTTGAATTTCGGAGCTGGGCTGTGGCTGTGCCGAGAAGGAACGTCCCCACTGTGCTGTGGCTAGGAAGCTCAGAGCGCCAGTGCTTGTGGGGCTGTGGAAGGGCTGCCTAGGGAAGGTGATGGCCAGCAAGAGCTTTCAGTGCTAGCCCCTTTGGTGTGGGAGCAGTGGCTGGACGTTTCGAATTTCGGAGCTGGGCTCTGGCTGTGCCGAGAAGGAACGTCCCCACTGTGCTGTGGCTAGGAAGCTCAGAGCGCCAGTGCTTGTGGGGCTGTGGAAGGGCTGCCTAGGGAAGGTGATGGCCAGCAAGAGCTTTCAGTGCTAGCCCCTTTGGTGTGGGAGCAGTGGCTGGACGTTTCGAATTTCAGAGCTGGGCTGTGGCTGTGCCAAGAAGGAACGTCCCCACTGTGCTGTGGCTAGGAAGCTCAGAGCGCCAGTGCTTGTGGGGCTGTGGAAGGGCTGCCTAGGGAAGGTGATGGCCAGCAAGAGCTTTCAGTGCTAGCCCCTTTAGTGTGGGAGCAGTGGCTGGACGTTTCGAATTTCGGAGCTGGGCTCTGGCTGTGCTGAGAAGGAACGTCCCCACTGTGCTGTGGCTAGGAAGCTCAGAGCGCCAGTGCTTGTGGGGCTGTGGAAGGGCTGCCTAGGGCAGGTGATGGCCAGCAAGAGCTTTCAGTGCTAGCCCCTTTGGTGTGGGAGCAGTGGCTGGACGTTTTGAATTTTGGAGCTGGGCTGTGGCTGTGCCGAGAAGGAACGTCCCCACTGTGCTGTGGCTAGGAAGCTCAGAGCGCCAGTGCTTGTGGGGCTGTGGAAGGGCTGCCTAGGGCAGGTGATGGCCAGCAAGAGCTTTCAGTGCTAGCCCCTTTGGTGTGGGAGCAGTGGCTGGACGTTTCGAATTTCGGAGCTGGGCTCTGGCTGTGCCGAGAAGGAACGTCCCCACTGTGCTGTGGCTAGGAAGCTCAGAGCGCCAGTGCTTGTGGGGCTGTGGAAGGGCTGCCTAGGGCAGGTGATGGCCAGCAAGAGCTTTCAGTGCTAGCCCCTTTGGTGTGGGAGCAGTGGCTGGAGGTTTTGAATTTCGGAGCTGGGCTGTGGCTGTGCCGAGAAGGAACGTCCCCACTGTGCTGTGGCTAGGAAGCTCAGAGCGCCAGTGCTTGTGGGGCTGTGGAAGGGCTGCCTAGGGCAGGTGATGGCCAGCAAGAGCTTTCAGTGCTAGCCCCTTTGGTGTGGGAGCAGTGGCTGGACGTTTTGAATTTCGGAGCTGGGCTGTGGCTGTGCCGAGAAGGAACGTCCCCACTGTGCTGTGGCTAGGAAGCTCAGAGCGCCAGTGCTTGTGGGGCTGTGGAAGGGCTGCCTAGGGCAGGTGATGGCCAGCAAGAGCTTTCAGTGCTAGCCCCTTTGGTGTGGGAGCAGTGGCTGGACGTTTCGAATTTCAGAGCTGGGCTGTGGCTGTGCCGAGAAGGAACGTCCCCACTGTGCTGTGGCTAGGAAGCTCAGAGCGCCAGTGCTTGTGGGGCTGTGGAAGGGCTGCCTAGGGAAGGTGATGGCCAGCAAGAGCTTTCAGTGCTAGCCCCTTTGGTGTGGGAGCAGTGGCTGGACGTTTTGAATTTCGGAGCTGGGCTGTGGCTGTGCCGAGAAGGAACGTCCCCACTGTGCTGTGGCTAGGAAGCTCAGAGCGCCAGTGCTTGTGGGGCTGTGGAAGGGCTGCCTAGGGCAGGTGATGGCCAGCAAGAGCTTTCAGTGCTAGCCCCTTTGGTGTGGGAGCAGTGGCTGGACGTTTCGAATTTCGGAGCTGGGCTGTGGCTGTGGTGAGAAGGAACGTCCCCACTGTGCTGTGGCTAGGAAGCTCAGAGCGCCAGTGCTTGTGGGGCTGTGGAAGGGCTGCCTAGGGCAGGTGATGGCCAGCAAGAGCTTTCAGTGCTAGCCCCTTTGGTGTGGGAGCAGTGGCTGGACGTTTCGAATTTCGGAGCTGGGCTGTGGCTGTGGTGAGAAGGAACGTCCCCACTGTGCTGTGGCTAGGAAGCTCAGAGCGCCAGTGCTTGTGGGGCTGTGGAAGGGCTGCCTAGGGAAGGTGATGGCCAGCAAGAGCTTTCAGTGCTAGCCCCTTTGGTGTGGGAGCAGTGGCTGGACGTTTTGAATTTCGGAGCTGGGCTGTGGCTGTGCCGAGAAGGAACGTCCCCACTGTGCTGTGGCTAGGAAGCTCAGAGCGCCAGTGCTTGTGGGGCTGTGGAAGGGCTGCCTAGGGCAGGTGATGGCCAGCAAGAGCTTTCAGTGCTAGCCCCTTTGGTGTGGGAGCAGTGGCTGGAGGTTTTGAATTTCGGAGCTGGGCTGTGGCTGTGCCGAGAAGGAACGTCCCCACTGTGCTGTGGCTAGGAAGCTCAGAGCGCCAGTGCTTGTGGGGCTGTGGAAGGGCTGCCTAGGGAAGGTGATGGCCAGCAAGAGCTTTCAGTGCTAGCCCCTTTGGTGTGGGAGCAGTGGCTGGACGTTTTGAATTTCGGAGCTGGGCTGTGGCTGTGCTGAGAAGGAACGTCCCCACTGTGCTGTGGCTAGGAAGCTCAGAGCGCCAGTGCTTGTGGGGCTGTGGAAGGGCTGCCTAGGGCAGGTGATGGCCAGCAAGAGCTTTCAGTGCTAGCCCCTTTGGTGTGGGAGCAGTGGCTGGACGTTTTGAATTTCGGAGCTGGGCTGTGGCTGTGCCGAGAAGGAACGTCCCCACTGTGCTGTGGCTAGGAAGCTCAGAGCGCCAGTGCTTGTGGGGCTGTGGAAGGGCTGCCTAGGGAAGGTGATGGCCAGCAAGAGCTTTCAGTGCTAGCCCCTTTGGTGTGGGAGCAGTGGCTGGACGTTTCGAATTTCGGAGCTGGGCTCTGGCTGTGCCGAGAAGGAACGTCCCCACTGTGCTGTGGCTAGGAAGCTCAGAGCGCCAGTGCTTGTGGGGCTGTGGAAGGGCTGCCTAGGGAAGGTGATGGCCAGCAAGAGCTTTCAGTGCTAGCCCCTTTGGTGTGGGAGCAGTGGCTGGACGTTTCGAATTTCAGAGCTGGGCTGTGGCTGTGCCAAGAAGGAACGTCCCCACTGTGCTGTGGCTAGGAAGCTCAGAGCGCCAGTGCTTGTGGGGCTGTGGAAGGGCTGCCTAGGGAAGGTGATGGCCAGCAAGAGCTTTCAGTGCTAGCCCCTTTAGTGTGGGAGCAGTGGCTGGACGTTTCGAATTTCGGAGCTGGGCTCTGGCTGTGCTGAGAAGGAACGTCCCCACTGTGCTGTGGCTAGGAAGCTCAGAGCGCCAGTGCTTGTGGGGCTGTGGAAGGGCTGCCTAGGGCAGGTGATGGCCAGCAAGAGCTTTCAGTGCTAGCCCCTTTGGTGTGGGAGCAGTGGCTGGACGTTTTGAATTTTGGAGCTGGGCTGTGGCTGTGCCGAGAAGGAACGTCCCCACTGTGCTGTGGCTAGGAAGCTCAGAGCGCCAGTGCTTGTGGGGCTGTGGAAGGGCTGCCTAGGGCAGGTGATGGCCAGCAAGAGCTTTCAGTGCTAGCCCCTTTGGTGTGGGAGCAGTGGCTGGACGTTTTGAATTTCGGAGCTGGGCTGTGGCTGTGCCGAGAAGGAACGTCCCCACTGTGCTGTGGCTAGGAAGCTCAGAGCGCCAGTGCTTGTGGGGCTGTGGAAGGGCTGCCTAGGGCAGGTGATGGCCAGCAAGAGCTTTCAGTGCTAGCCCCTTTGGTGTGGGAGCAGTGGCTGGACGTTTCGAATTTCAGAGCTGGGCTGTGGCTGTGCCGAGAAGGAACGTCCCCACTGTGCTGTGGCTAGGAAGCTCAGAGCGCCAGTGCTTGTGGGGCTGTGGAAGGGCTGCCTAGGGAAGGTGATGGCCAGCAAGAGCTTTCAGTGCTAGCCCCTTTGGTGTGGGAGCAGTGGCTGGACGTTTCGAATTTCGGAGCTGGGCTCTGGCTGTGCCGAGAAGGAACGTCCCCACTGTGCTGTGGCTAGGAAGCTCAGAGCGCCAGTGCTTGTGGGGCTGTGGAAGGGCTGCCTAGGGCAGGTGATGGCCAGCAAGAGCTTTCAGTGCTAGCCCCTTTGGTGTGGGAGCAGTGGCTGGACGTTTCGAATTTCGGAGCTGGGCTGTGGCTGTGCCGAGAAGGAACGTCCCCACTGTGCTGTGGCTAGGAAGCTCAGAGCGCCAGTGCTTGTGGGGCTGTGGAAGGGCTGCCTAGGGCAGGTGATGGCCAGCAAGAGCTTTCAGTGCTAGCCCCTTTGGTGTGGGAGCAGTGGCTGGAGGTTTTGAATTTCGGAGCTGGGCTGTGGCTGTGCCGAGAAGGAACGTCCCCACTGTGCTGTGGCTAGGAAGCTCAGAGCGCCAGTGCTTGTGGGGCTGTGGAAGGGCTGCCTAGGGCAGGTGATGGCCAGCAAGAGCTTTCAGTGCTAGCCCCTTTGGTGTGGGAGCAGTGGCTGGACGTTTCGAATTTCGGAGCTGGGCTCTGGCTGTGCCGAGAAGGAACGTCCCCACTGTGCTGTGGCTAGGAAGCTCAGAGCGCCAGTGCTTGTGGGGCTGTGGAAGGGCTGCCTAGGGCAGGTGATGGCCAGCAAGAGCTTTCAGTGCTAGTCCCTTTGGTGTGGGAGCAGTGGCTGGACGTTTCGAATTTCAGAGCTGGGCTGTGGCTGTGCCGAGAAGGAACGTCCCCACTGTGCTGTGGCTAGGAAGCTCAGAGCGCCAGTGCTTGTGGGGCTGTGGAAGGGCTGCCTAGGGAAGGTGATGGCCAGCAAGAGCTTTCAGTGCTAGCCCCTTTGGTGTGGGAGCAGTGGCTGGAGGTTTTGAATTTCGGAGCTGGGCTGTGGCTGTGCCGAGAAGGAACGTCCCCACTGTGCTGTGGCTAGGAAGCTCAGAGCGCCAGTGCTTGTGGGGCTGTGGAAGGGCTGCCTAGGGCAGGTGATGGCCAGCAAGATTTCGGAGCTGGGCTGTGGCTGTGCCGAGAAGGAACGTCCCCACTGTGCTGTGGCTAGGAAGCTCAGAGCGCCAGTGCTTGTGGGGCTGTGGAAGGGCTGCCTAGGGAAGGTGATGGCCAGCAAGAGCTTTCAGTGCTAGCCCCTTTGGTGTGGGAGCAGTGGCTGGACGTTTTGAATTTGGGAGCTGGGCTGTGGCTGTGCCAAGAAGGAACGTCCCCACTGTGCTGTGGCTAGGAAGCTCAGAGCGCCAGTGCTTGTGGGGCTGTGGAAGGGCTGCCTAGGGAAGGTGATGGCCAGCAAGAGCTTTCAGTGCTAGCCCCTTTAGTGTGGGAGCAGTGGCTGGACGTTTCGAATTTCGGAGCTGGGCTCTGGCTGTGCTGAGAAGGAACGTCCCCACTGTGCTGTGGCTAGGAAGCTCAGAGCGCCAGTGCTTGTGGGGCTGTGGAAGGGCTGCCTAGGGCAGGTGATGGCCAGCAAGAGCTTTCAGTGCTAGCCCCTTTGGTGTGGGAGCAGTGGCTGGACGTTTTGAATTTTGGAGCTGGGCTGTGGCTGTGCCGAGAAGGAACGTCCCCACTGTGCTGTGGCTAGGAAGCTCAGAGCGCCAGTGCTTGTGGGGCTGTGGAAGGGCTGCCTAGGGCAGGTGATGGCCAGCAAGAGCTTTCAGTGCTAGCCCCTTTGGTGTGGGAGCAGTGGCTGGACGTTTCGAATTTCGGAGCTGGGCTCTGGCTGTGCCGAGAAGGAACGTCCCCACTGTGCTGTGGCTAGGAAGCTCAGAGCGCCAGTGCTTGTGGGGCTGTGGAAGGGCTGCCTAGGGAAGGTGATGGCCAGCAAGAGCTTTCAGTGCTAGCCCCTTTGGTGTGGGAGCAGTGGCTGGACGTTTCGAATTTCAGAGCTGGGCTTTGGCTGTGCCGAGAAGGAACGTCCCCACTGTGCTGTGGCTAGGAAGCTCAGAGCGCCAGTGCTTGTGGGGCTGTGGAAGGGCTGCCTAGGGCAGGTGATGGCCAGCAAGAGCTTTCAGTGCTAGCCCCTTTGGTGTGGGAGCAGTGGCTGGACGTTTTGAATTTCGGAGCTGGGCTGTGGCTGTGCCGAGAAGGAACGTCCCCACTGTGCTGTGGCTAGGAAGCTCAGAGCGCCAGTGCTTGTGGGGCTGTGGAAGGGCTGCCTAGGGCAGGTGATGGCCAGCAAGAGCTTTCAGTGCTAGCCCCTTTGGTGTGGGAGCAGTGGCTGGACGTTTCGAATTTCAGAGCTGGGCTGTGGCTGTGCCGAGAAGGAACGTCCCCACTGTGCTGTGGCTAGGAAGCTCAGAGCGCCAGTGCTTGTGGGGCTGTGGAAGGGCTGCCTAGGGAAGGTGATGGCCAGCAAGAGCTTTCAGTGCTAGCCCCTTTGGTGTGGGAGCAGTGGCTGGACGTTTCGAATTTCGGAGCTGGGCTCTGGCTGTGCCGAGAAGGAACGTCCCCACTGTGCTGTGGCTAGGAAGCTCAGAGCGCCAGTGCTTGTGGGGCTGTGGAAGGGCTGCCTAGGGCAGGTGATGGCCAGCAAGAGCTTTCAGTGCTAGCCCCTTTGGTGTGGGAGCAGTGGCTGGACGTTTCGAATTTCGGAGCTGGGCTGTGGCTGTGCCGAGAAGGAACGTCCCCACTGTGCTGTGGCTAGGAAGCTCAGAGCGCCAGTGCTTGTGGGGCTGTGGAAGGGCTGCCTAGGGAAGGTGATGGCCAGCAAGAGCTTTCAGTGCTAGCCCCTTTGGTGTGGGAGCAGTGGCTGGAGGTTTTGAATTTCGGAGCTGGGCTGTGGCTGTGCCGAGAAGGAACGTCCCCACTGTGCTGTGGCTAGGAAGCTCAGAGCGCCAGTGCTTGTG
>NW_027472294.1:5000-43033 GCF_965638725.1 Aptenodytes patagonicus | reverse complement strand
GGGGGGGGGACGCGAGCGGCTGCTGCCCCGTGTCTGGGCGGCCCGGTCCGCAACTGCCTGCTGTCCCGTGTTGGGGTGGGACGCGAGTGGCTGCTGCACTATGTTCGGGGGGGACGTGAGCGTTAGTGTTTGGTGTGGGGGAAGAGTTGCTGCTCTGTTTTTGGCTTCAGTTGCTGCTGTGTTGGGGGGAGGAGAGCTGCTGCTGTTGTCTTCTGGGGAGAAGGGAGCTCGTCCTGGTATATTTTGGGGATGCGAGTGGCTGCTGCCCCGTGTTGGGGGGGGGACGCGAGTGGGTGCTGCCCCGTGTTCGGGGGGGACGCGAGTGGGTGCTGCACGTGTCTGGGGGGGAAGCGAGTGGGTGCTGCACCGTATCGGGGGGGACACGAGCGGGTGCTGCACCGTGTCGGGGGGGACGCGAGTATTAGTGTTCTGGTGTGGGGGAAGAGTTGCTGCTCTGTTTTTGGCTTCAGTTGCTGCTGTGTTTGGGGGAGGAGAGCTGCTGCTGTTGTCTTCTGGGGAGAAGGGAGCTCGTCCTGGTATATTTTGGGGAGGCGAGTTGGTGCTGCACCATGTTGGGGGGGGGGACGCGAGTGGCTGCTGCACCGTGTTGGGGGGGACGCGAGTGGCTGCTGCACCGTGTTGGGGGGGACGCGAGCGGCTGCTGCACCGTGTCGGGGGGGGGACGGGACGCGACGCGAGTGGCTGCTGCTGCCCCATGTTGGGGGGGGGGGACGCGAGTGGCTGCTGCACCGTGTCCGGGGGGGTCGCAACTGGCTGCTGCACCGTGTTTGGGGGGGATGCGAGTGGGTGCTGCACCGTGTCGGGGGGGACGCGAGCGGCTGCTGCATCGTGTCGGGGGGGGGGGGGGGGGACGGGACGCGAGTGGCTGCTGCCCCATGTTGGGGGGGGACGCGAGTGGCTGCTGCAGCGTGTCCGGGGGGGTCGCAACTGGCTGCTGCACCGTGTTTGGGGGGGACGCGAGTGGGTGCTGCACTGTGTCGGGGGGGACAGGAGTGGGTGCTGCACCGTGTCTGGGGCGGTCACAACTGGCTGCTGTCCTGTGTTGGGGTGGGACGAGAGTGGTTGCCGCAGCATGTTCGGGGGGGACGAGAGTGGCTGCTTCACCGTGTTTGGGGGGGACGCGAGCGGCTGCTGCACCGTGTCTGGGGGGTCGCAACTGGCTGCTGCGCCGTGTTCGGGGGGCACGCGAGTGGCTGCTGCAGTATGTTCGGGGGGGACGCGAGGGGGTGCTGCCCTGTGTCGGGGTGCTGCCCTGTGTCGGGGTGGGACGTGAGTGGCTGCTGCACCGTGTTCGGGGCGGGACGCGAGCAGCTGCTGTCCCGTGTCAGGGGTGACGCGAGCGGCTGCTCCAGTGTGTCGGGGGGGGGGTTGCGAGTGGCTGCTGCCCCGTGTTGGGGGGGACGCAAGTGGCTGCTGCCCCGTGTTGGGGGGGACGCAAGTGGCTGCTGTACTGTGTCGGGGGGGGACGCGAGTGGCTGCTGCACCGTGTCAGGGGGGACGCGAGCGGCTGCTGCACTGTGTCAGGGGGGACGCGAGTGGCTGCTGCCCTGTGTCGGGGGGGGTCGCAACTGGCTGCTGCCCCGTGTTGGGGTGGGACGCGAGTGGCTGCTGCCCCGTGTCGGGGGGGGTTGTAAGTGGCTGCTGCCCCGTGTCGGGGGGGACGCGAGCGGCTGCTGCACCGTGTCGGGGGGGACGCGAGTGGCTGCTGCACCGTGTCTGGGGGGTCACAACTGGCTGCTTCACCGTGTCGGGGGGGACGCGAGTGGCTGCTGCACCGTGTTCGGGGGGGAGCGAGCGGCTGCTGCACCGTGTTCGGGGGGGGACGCGAGCGGCTGCTGCACCTTGTTGGTGGGGACGCGAGTGGGTGCTGCACCGTGTCTGGGGGGTCACAACTGGCTGCTGCACTGTGTCGGGGGGGACGTGAGTGGCTGCTGCACTGTGTCGGGGGGGTCACGAGTGGCTGCTGCACTGTGTCGGGGGGGGGACGCGAGTGGCTGCTGCACCGTGTGGGGGGGACACGAGTGCGTGCTGCACCGTGTTGGGGGGGACGCGAGTGGGTGCTGCACCGTGTGTGCGGGGGACACGAGTGGGTGCTGCACCGTGTGTGGGGGGGACACGAGTGGGTGCTGCACTGTGTCGGGGGGGACGCGAGTGGGTGCTGCACCGTGTCGGGGGGGACACGACTGGCTGCTGCACCGTGTCGGGGGGACGGGAGGGGCTGCTGCACCGTGTCGGGGGGGACGGGAGGGGCTGCTGCCCCGTGTCAGGGTGGGACGCGAGTGGCTGCTGCCCCGTGTCAGGGTGGGACGCGAGTGGCTGCTGCACCGTGTCGGGGGGGACGCGAGTGGCTGCTGCCCAGTGTCAGGGGGGACGCGAGTGGCTGCTGCCCCGTGTCGGGGGGGGCGTCGCGACTGCTGCTGCTCCCGTGTCTGGGGGGACGTGAGTGGCTGCTGCACTGTGTCGGGGGGGGTCACGAGTGGCTGCTGCACTGTGTCGGGGGGGGGGACGTGAGTGGCTGCTGCACCGTGTTGGGGGGGACGCGAGTGGGTGCTGCACCGTGTTGGGGGGGACGCGAGTGGGTGCTGCACCGTGTGTGCGGGGGACACGAGTGGGTGCTGCACCGTGTGTGGGGGGGACACGAGTGGGTGTTGCACTGTGTCGGGGGGACGCGAGTGGGTGCTGCACTGTGTCGGGGGGGACGCGACTGGCTGCTGTACCGTGTCGGGGGGGACGGGAGGGGCTGCTGCCCCGTGTCAGGGTGGGACGCGAGTGGCTGCTCCACTGTCTTGGGGGGGACGCCAGTGGCTGCTCCACTGTCTTGGGGCGGACGCCAGTGGCTGCTCCATCGTGTCTGGGGGGGGACATGAGTAGGTGCTGCACCGTGTCGGGGGGACGCGAGCGGCTGCTCTCCCGTGTCAGGGGGGACGCGAGCGGCTGCTGCCCCGTGTCGGGGGGGGTCGCAACTGCTGCTGCCCCGTGTTGGGGTGGGACGCGAGTGGCTGCTGCACCGTGTGTGGGGGGGACGCGAGTGGCTGCTGCACTGTGTCTGGTGAGTCGCAACTGGTTTCTGCCCCGTATCGGGGGTGACGCGAGTGGCTGCTGCACCGTGTCTGGGGGGGACGCGAGTGGCTGCTGCACTGTGTCTGGTGAGTCGCAACTGGTTTCTGCCCCGTATCGGGGTGACGCGAGTGGCTGCTGCCCTGTGTTGGGGTGGGACGCGAGTGGCTGCTGCCCGTGTCTGGGGGGGACGCGAGTGGCTGCTGCCCCGTGTCGGGGGGGGACGCGAGTGGCTGCTGCCCTGTGTCGGGGGGGGTTGTAAGTGGCTGCTGCCCCGTGTCGGGGGGGACGCGAGCGGCTGCTGCACCGTGTCGGGGGGGACGCGAGCGGCTGCTGCACCGTGTCGGGGGGGACGCGAGCGGCTGCTGCACCGTGTTCGGGGGGGGACGCGAGCGGCTGCTGCACCGTGTTCGGGGGGGGACGCGAGCGGCTGCTGCACCTTGTTGGTGGGGACGCGAGTGGGTGCTGCACCGTGTCTGGGGGGTCACAACTGGCTGCTGCACCGTGTCGGGGGGGACGTGAGTGGCTGCTGCACTGTGTCGGGGGTGGTCACGAGTGGCTGCTGCACTGTGTCGGGGGGGGGGACGTGAGTGGGTGCTGCACCGTGTTGGGGGGGACGCGAGTGGGTGCTGCACCGTGTGTGGGGGGGACACGAGTGGGTGCTGCACCGTGTGTGGGGGGGACACGAGTGGGTGCTGCACCGTGTGTGGGGGGGACACGAGTGGGTGCTGCACCGTGTCGGGGGGGACGCGAGTGGGTGCTGCACCGTGTCGGGGGGGACGCGACTGGCTGCTGCACCGTGTCGGGGGGGACGGGAGGGGCTGCTGCCCCGTGTCAGGGTGGGACGCGAGTGGCTGCTGCCCCGTGTCAGGGTGGGACGCGAGTGGCTGCTGCCCCGTGTCAGGGTTGGACGCGAGTGGCTGCTGCCCCGTGTCAGGGTTGGACGCGAGTGGCTGCTGCCCCGTGTCAGGGTGGGACGCGAGTGGCTGCTGCCCCGTGTCAGGGTTGGACGCGAGTGGCTGCTGCCCCGTGTCAGGGTTGGACGCGAGTGGCTGCTGCCCCGTGTCAGGGTTGGACGCGAGTGGCTGCTGCCCCGTGTCAGGGTTGGACGCGAGTGGCTGCTGTACCGTGTCGGGGGGGGACGCGAGTGGCTGCTGTACCGTGTCGGGGGGGGACGCGAGTGGCTGCTGCCCCGTGTCGGGTGGGACGCGAGTGGCTGCTGCCCCGTGTCGGGGGGGACGCGAGTGGCTGCTGCCCCGTGTCGGGGGGACGCGAGTGGCTGCTGCCCAGTGTCAGGGGGGGACGCGAGTGGCTGCTGCCCAGTGTCAGGGGGGGACGCGAGTGGCTGCTGCCCAGTGTCAGGGGGGGATGCGAGTGGCTGCTGCCCCGTGTCAGGGGGGGCGTCGCGACTGGCTGCTGCACCGTGTTCGGGGGGGACGCGAGTGGCTGCTGCACCGTGTCGGGGGGGACGTGAGTGGCTGCTCCACTGTCTTGGGGGGGACACCAGTGGCTGCTCCATCGTGTCTGGGGGGGGACGTGAGTAGGTGCTGCACCGTGTTGGGGGGGACGCGAGCGGCTGCTCTCCCGTGTCAGGGGGGACGCGAGCGGCTGCTGCCCCGTGTCGGGGGGGGTCGCAACTGGCTGCTGCCCCGTGTTGGGGTGGGACGCGAGTGGCTGCTGCACCGTGTGTGGGGGGGACGCGAGTGGCTGCTGCACTGTGTCTGGTGAGTCGCAACTGGTTTCTGCCCCGTATCGGGGGTGACGCGAGTGGCTGCTGCACCGTGTGTGGGGGGGACGCGAGTGGCTGCTGCACTGTGTCTGGGGGGGACACGAGTGGCTGCTGCACCGTGGGGGGGGGGACACGAGTGGCTGCTGCACCGTGGGGGGGGGGGACATGAGTGGGTGCTGCACCGTGTCTGGGGGGACGGGAGGGCGTGCTGCCCCGTGTTGCGGTGGGACGCGAGTGGCTGCTGCCCCGTGTTGGGGTGGGACGCGAGTGGCTGCTGCCCCGTGTTGGGGTGGGACGCGAGTGGCTGCTGCCCCGTGTTGGGGTGGGACGCGAGTGGCTGCTGCCCCGTGTTGGGGTGGGACGCGAGTGGCTGCTCCACTGTGTCGGGGGGGGGACGCGAGTGGCTGCTGCGCTGTGTCGGGGGGGACGCGAGTGGCTGCTGCACCGTGTGTTGGGGGGACGTGAGTGGCTGCTCCACTGTCTTGGGGGGGACGCGAGTGGCTGCTCCACCGTGTCTGGGGGAGGACACGAGTGGCTGCTGCACCGTGTCTGGGGGGGTCGCAACTGGCTGCTGCCCCGTGTTGGGGGGGATGCGAGTGGCTGCTGCCCCGTGTCAGGTGGGGACGCGAGCGGCTGCTGCCCCGTGTCGGGGGGGACGCGAGCGGCTGCTGCACCGTTTCTGGGGGGTCACAGCTGGCTGCTGCCCCGTGTCGGGGGGGACGTGAGTGGCTGCTGCACTGTGTTGGGGGGGACGAGAGTGTTTGTGTTCTGGTGCGGGGGAAGAGTTGCTGCTCTGTTTTTGGCTTCAGTTGCTGCTGTGTTGGGGGGAGGAGAGCTGGTGTTGTTTTCTTTCGGGGAGAAGGGAGCTCGTCCTGGTATATTTTGGGGACGCGAGTGGCTGCTGCCCCGTGTTGGGGGCGGGGACGACGCGAGTGGCTGCTGTCCTGTGTTGGGGGGGGGGATGCGAGTGGCTACTGCCCCGTGTTGGGGGGGGATGCGAGTGGCTGCTGCACCGTGTCTGGGGGGGCACGCGAGTGGGTGCTGCACCGTGTTGGGGGGGACACGAGCGGGTGCTGCACCGTGTCGGGGTGGACGCGAGTGTTAGTGTTCTGGTGTGGGGGAAGAGTTGCTGCTCTGTTTTTGGCTTCAGTTGCTGCTGTGTTTGGGGGAGGAGAGCTGCTGCTGTTGTCTTCTGGGGAGAAGGGAGCTCGTCCTGGTATATTTTGGGGAGGCGAGTTGGTGCTGCACCATGTTGGGGGGGGGGACGCGACTGGCTGCTGCACCGTGTCTGGGGGGGTTGCAACTGGCTGCTGCCCCGTGTCGGGGGGGACGCGAGTGGCTGCTTCACCGTGTTTGGGGGGGGACGCGAGCGGCTGCTTCACCGTGTTTGGGGGGGGACGCGAGCGGCTGCTGCCCCGTGTCGGGGGGGACGCGAGCGGCTGCTGCACCGTGTCTGGGGGGTCACAACTGGTTTCTGCACCGTGTCGGGGGGGACGCGAGTGGCTGCTGCACCGTGTTTGGAGGGGGACGCGAGTGGCTGCTGCACCGTGTCTGGGGGGGTTGCAACTGGCTGCTGCCCCGTGTCGGGGGGGACGCGAGCGGCTGCTGCCCCGTGTCGGGGGGGACGCGAGCGGCTGCTGCCCCGTGTCGGGGGGGACGCGAGCGGCTGCTGCACCGTGTCTGGGGGGTCGCAACTGGCTGCTGCGCCGTGTTCGGGGGGCACGCGAGTGGCTGCTGCACTATGTTCGGGGGGGACGCGAGGGGGTGCTGCCCTGTGTCGGGGTGGGACGTGAGTGGCTGCTGCCCTGTGTTCGGGGGGGGACGCGAGCGGCTGCTGTCCCGTGTCAGGGGTGACGCGAGCGGCTGCTCCAGTGTGTCGGGGGGGCGTCGCGACTGGCTGCTGCCCCGTGTTGCGGGGGGGTTGCGACTGGCTGCTGCCCCGTGTTGGGGGGGGGTTGCGACTGGCTGCTGCCCCGTGTTGGGGGGGACGCGAGTGGCTGCTGTACCGTGTCGGGGGGGGACGCGGGTGGCTGCTGCACTGTGTCAGGGTGGGACGCGAGCGGCTGCTGCACTGTGTCAGGGGGGACGCGAGCGGCTACTGCCCTGTGTCGGGGGGGGTCGCAACTGGCTGCTGCCCTGTGTTCGGGGTGGGACGCGATTGCCTGCTGTCCCGTGTCAGGGGGGACGCGAGTGGCTGCTGCCCCGTGTCGGGGGGGGGTCGCAACTGGCTGCTGCCCTGTGTTCGGGGGGGGACGCGAGCGGCTGCTGTCCCGTGTCAGGGGTGACGCGAGCGGCTGCTCCATTGTGTCGGGGGGGTTTGCGACTGGCTGCTGCCCCGTGTTGGGGGGGACGCGAGTGGCTGCTGTACCGTGTCGGGGGGGGACGCGAGTGGCTGCTGCACCGTGTCTGGGGGGGACGCGAGTGGCTGCTGCCCTGTGTCGGGGGGGGTTGTAAGTGGCTGCTGCCCCGTGTCGGGGGGGACGCGAGCGGCTGCTGCACCGTGTCGGGGGGGACGCGAGTGGCTGCTGCCCGGTGTCGGGGGGGACGAGAGTGTTTGTGTTCTGGTGCGGGGGAAGAGTTGCTGCTCTGTTTTTGGCTTCAGTTGCTGCTGTGTTGGGGGGGAGGAGAGCTGGTGTTGTTTTCTTTCGGGGAGAAGGGAGCTCGTCCTGGTATATTTTGGGGACGCGAGTGGCTGCTGCCCTGTGTTGGGGGGGACGACGTGAGCGGCTGCTGTCCTGTGTCAGGGGTGACGCGAGCGGCTGCTCCATTGTGTCGGGGGGGGGTTGCGACTGGCTGCTGCCCCGTGTTGGGGGGGACGCGAGTGGCTGCTGTACCGTGTTGGGGGGGGACGCGCGTGGCTGCTGCGCCGTGTCAGGGGGGACGCGAGCGGCTGCTGCACTGTGTCAGGGGGGACGCGAGCGGCTGCTGCCCTGTGTCGGGGGGGGTTGCAACTGGCTGCTGCCCCGTGTTGGGGTGGGACGCGAGTGGCTGCTGCACCGTGTCAGGGGGGACGCGATCGCCTGCTGTCCCGTGTCAGGGGGGACGCGAGCGGCTGCTGCCCCGTGTCGGGGGGGGGTCGCAACTGGCTGCTGCCCTGTGTTGGGGTGGGACGCGAGTGGCTGCTGCACCGTGTCTGGGGGGGACGCGAGTGGCTGCTGCCCCGTGTCGGGGGGGGTTGTAAGTGGCTGCTGACCCGTGTCGGGGGGGGTTGTAAGTGGCTGCTGCCCCGTGTCGGGGGGGACGCGAGCGGCTGCTGCACCGTGTCTGGGGGGTCACAACTGGCTGCTGCCCCGTGTCGGGGGGGACGTGAGTGGCTGCTGCCCGGTGTCGGGGGGGACGAGAGTGTTTGTGTTCTGGTGCGGGGGAAGAGTTGCTGCTCTGTTTTTGGCTTCAGTTGCTGCTGTGTTGGGGGGGAGGAGAGCTGGTGTTGTTTTCTTTCGGGGAGAAGGGAGCTCGTCCTGGTATATTTTGGGGACGCGAGTGGCTGCTGCCCTGTGTTGGGGGGGACGACGCGAGTGGCTGCTGTCCTGTGTTGGGGGGGGGGACGCGAGTGGCTACTGCCCTGTGTTGGGGGGGGGACGTGAGTGGCTGCTGCACCGTGGTCGGGGGGGGGACGCGAGTGGGTGCTGCGCCGTGTCAGGGGAGATGCGAGTGGCTGCTCCAGTGTGTCGGGGGGGGGTCGCGACTGGCTGCTGCACCATGTTCGGGGGGGACGCGAGTGGCTGCTGCACCGTGTCTGGGGGGTCACAACTGGCTGCTGCGCCGTGTTCGGGGGGCACGCGAGTGGCTGCTGCACTATGTTCGGGGGGGACGCGAGGGGGTGCTGCCCTGTGTCGGGGTGGGACGTGAGTGGCTGCTGCACCGTGTTCGGGGGGGGACGCGAGCAGCTGCTGTCCCGTGTCAGGGGTGACGCGAGCGGCTGCTCCAGTGTGTCGGGGGGGGGGGTTGCGAGTGGCTGCTGCCCCGTGTTGGGGGGGACGCAAGTGGCTGCTGTACCGTGTCGGGGGGGGACGCGAGTGGCTGCTGCACCGTGTCAGGGGGGACGCGAGCAGCTGCTGCACTGTGTCAGGGGGGACGCGAGTGGCTGCTGCCCTGTGTCGGGGGGGGTCGCAACTGGCTGCTGCCCCGTGTTGGGGTGGGACGCGAGTGGCTGCTGCACCGTGTCAGGGGGGACGCGATCGCCTGCTGTCCCGTGTCAGGGGGGACGCGAGCGGCTGCTGCCCCGTGTCGGGGGGGGGTCGCAACTGGCTGCTGCCCTGTGTTGGGGTGGGACGCGAGTGGCTGCTGTCCCGTGTCTGGGGGGGACGCGAGTGGCTGCTGCCCCGTGTCGGGGGGGGTTGTAAGTGGCTGCTGCCCCGTGTCGGGGGGGGTTGTAAGCGGCTGCTGCCCCGTGTCGGGGGGGGTTGTAAGCGGCTGCTGCCCCGTGTCGGGGGGGGTTGTAAGCGGCTGCTGCCCCGTGTCGGGGGGGACGCGAGCGGCTGCTGCACCGTGTCGGGGGGGACGCGAGTGGCTGCTGCACCGTGTCTGGGGGGTCACAACTGGCTGCTGCACCGTGTCGGGGGGGACGTGAGTGGCTGCTGCACCGTGTCGGGGGGGACGTGAGTGGCTGCTCCACTGTCTTGGGGGGGACGCCAGTGGCTGCTCCACTGTCTTGGGGGGGACGCCAGTGGCTGCTCCATCGTGTCTGGGGGGGGACATGAGTAGGTGCTGCACCGTGTCGGGGGGGACGCGAGCGGCTGCTCTCCCGTGTCAGGGGGGACGCGAGCGGCGGCTGCCCCGTGTCGGGGGGGGTCGCAACTGGCTGCTGCCCCGTGTTGGGGTGGGACGCGAGTGGCTGCTGCACTGTGTCTGGTGAGTCGCAACTGGTTACTGCCCCGTATCGGGGGTGACGCGAGTGGCTGCTGCACCGTGTGTGGGGGGGACGCGAGTGGCTGCTGCACTGTGTCTGGTGAGTCGTAACTGGTTTCTGCCCCGTATCGGGGGTGACGCGAGTGGCTGCTGCCCTGTGTTGGGGTGGGACGCGAGTGGCTGCTGCCCCGTGTCTGGGGGGGACGCGAGTGGCTGCTGCCCCGTGTCGGGGGGGGTTGTAAGTGGCTGCTGCCCCGTGTCGGGGGGGACGCGAGCGGCTGCTGCACCGTGTCGGGGGGGACGCGAGCGGCTGCTGCACCGTGTTCGGGGGGGGACGCGAGCGGCTGCTGCACCTTGTTGGTGGGGACGCGAGTGGGTGCTGCACCGTGTCTGGGGGGTCACAACTGGCTGCTGCACCGTGTCGGGGGGGACGTGAGTGGCTGCTGCACTGTGTCGGGGGGGGTCACGAGTGGCTTCTGCACTGTGTCGGGGGGGGGGACGTGAGTGGCTGCTGCACCGTGTTGGGGGGGACGCGAGTGGGTGCTGCACCGTGTGTGGGGGGGACACGAGTGGGTGCTGCACCGTGTGTGTGGGGGACACGAGTGGGTGCTGCACCGTGTGTGGGGGGGACACGAGTGGGTGCTGCACCGTGTCGGGGGGGACGCGAGTGGGTGCTGCACCGTGTCGGGGGGGACGCGAGTGGGTGCTGCACCGTGTCGGGGGGGACGCGAGTGGGTGCTGCACCGTGTCGGGGGGGACGCGAGTGGGTGCTGCACCGTGTCGGGGGGGACGCGAGTGGGTGCTGCACCGTGTCGGGGGGGACGCGACTGGCTGCTGCACCGTGTCGGGGGGGACGGGAGGGGCTGCTGCCCCGTGTCAGGGTGGGACGCGAGTGGCTGCTGCCCCGTGTCAGGGTTGGACGCGAGTGGCTGCTGTACCGTGTCGGGGGGGGACGCGAGTGGCTGCTGCCCCGTGTCGGGTGGGACGCGAGTGGCTGCTGCCCCGTGTTGGGTGGGACGCGAGTGGCTGCTGCACCGTGTCGGGGGGGACGCGAGTGGCTGCTGCCCAGTGTCAGGGGGGGATGCGAGTGGCTGCTGCCCCGTGTCAGGGGGGGATGCGAGTGGCTGCTGCCCCGTGTCAGGGGGGGCGTCGCGACTGGCTGCTGCACCGTGTTCGGGGGGGACGCGAGTGGCTGCTGCACCGTGTCGGGGGGGACGTGAGTGGCTGCTCCACTGTCTTGGGGGGGACGCCAGTGGCTGCTCCACTGTCTTGGGGGGGACGCCAGTGGCTGCTCCATCGTGTCTGGGGGGGGACGCGAGCGGCTGCTGCACCGTGTCGGGGGGGACGCGAGCGGCTGCTCTCCCGTGTCAGGGGGGACGCGAGCGGCTGCTCTCCCGTGTCAGGGGGGACGCGAGCGGCTGCTGCCCCGTGTCGGGGGGGGTCGCAACTGGCTGCTGCCCCGTGTTGGGGTGGGACGCGAGTGGCTGCTGCACCGTGTGTGGGGGGACGCGAGTGGCTGCTGCACTGTGTCTGGTGAGTCGCAACTGGTTTCTGCCCCGTATCGGGGGTGACGCGAGTGGCTGCTGCACCGTGTGTGGGGGGGACGCGAGTGGCTGCTGCACTGTGTCTGGGGGGGACACGAGTGGCTGCTGCACCGTGGGGGGGGGGACACGAGTGGCTGCTGCACCGTGGGGGGGGGGGACATGAGTGGGTGCTGCACCGTGTCTGGGGGGACGGGAGGGCGTGCTGCCCCGTGTTGCGGTGGGACGCGAGTGGCTGCTGCCCCGTGTTGGGGTGGGACGCGAGTGGCTGCTGCCCCGTGTTGGGGTGGGACGCGAGTGGCTGCTCCACTGTGTCGGGGGGGGGACGCGAGTGGCTGCTGCGCTGTGTCGGGGGGGACGCGAGTGGCTGCTGCACCGTGTGTTGGGGGGACGTGAGTGGCTGCTCCACTGTCTTGGGGGGGACGCGAGTGGCTGCTCCACCGTGTCTGGGGGAGGACACGAGTGGCTGCTGCACCGTGTCTGGGGGGGTCGCAACTGGCTGCTGCCCCGTGTCGGGGGGGATGCGAGTGGCTGCTGCCCCGTGTCAGGTGGGGACGCGAGCGGCTGCTGCCCCGTGTCGGGGGGGACGCGAGCGGCTGCTGCACCGTTTCTGGGGGGTCACAGCTGGCTGCTGCCCCGTGTCGGGGGGGACGTGAGTGGCTGCTGCACTGTGTTGGGGGGGACGAGAGTGTTTGTGTTCTGGTGCGGGGGAAGAGTTGCTGCTCTGTTTTTGGCTTCAGTTGCTGCTGTGTTGGGGGGAGGAGAGCTGGTGTTGTTTTCTTTCGGGGAGAAGGGAGCTCGTCCTGGTATATTTTGGGGACGCGAGTGGCTGCTGCCCCGTGTTGGGGGCGGGGACGACGCGAGTGGCTGCTGCCCCGTGTTGGGGGGGGGGATGCGAGTGGCTACTGCCCCGTGTTGGGGGGGGATGCGAGTGGCTGCTGCACCGTGTCTGGGGGGGCACGCGAGTGGGTGCTGCACCGTGTTGGGGGGGACACGAGCGGGTGCTGCACCGTGTCGGGGGGGACGCGAGTGTTCGTGTTCTGGTGTGGGGGAAGAGTTGCTGCTCTGTTTTTGGCTTCAGTTGCTGCTGTGTTTGGGGGAGGAGAGCTGCTGCTGTTGTCTTCTGGGGAGAAGGGAGCTCGTCCTGGTATATTTTGGGGAGGCGAGTTGGTGCTGCACCATGTTGGGGGGGGGGACGCGAGTGGGTGCTGCCCCGTGTTCGGGGGGGACGCGAGTGGGTGCTGCACTGTGTCGGGGGGGACAGGAGTGGGTGCTGCACCGTGTCTGGGGCGGTCACAACTGGCTGCTGTCCTGTGTTGGGGTGGGACGAGAGTGGTTGCCGCAGCATGTTCGGGGGGGACGAGAGTGGCTGCTTCACCGTGTTTGGGGGGGGACGCGAGCGGCTGCTGCCCCGTGTCGGGGGGGACGCGAGCGGCTGCTGCCCCGTGTCGGGGGGGACGCGAGCGGCTGCTGCACCGTGTCTGGGGGGGTTGCAACTGGCTGCTGCCCCGTGTCGGGGGGGACGCGAGCGGCTGCTGCACCGTGTCTGGGGGGCCGCAACTGGCTGCTGCCCCGTGTCGGGGGGGACGCGAGCGGCTGCTGCACCGTGTCTGGGGGGTTGCAACTGGCTGCTGCCCCGTGTTTGGGGGTGACGCGAGTGGCTGCTGCACCGTGTCTGGGGGGGTTGCAACTGGCTGCTGCCCCGTGTCGGGGGGGACGCGAGCGGCTGCTGCACCGTGTCTGGGGGGTCGCAACTGGCTGCTGCGCCGTGTTCGGGGGGGACGCGAGTGGCTGCTGCACCGTGTTCGGGGGGGGACGCGAGCGGCTGCTGCACCGTGCCGAGGGGGACGCGAGTGGCTGCTGCACCGTGTCGGGGGGGACGCGAGTGGCTGCTGCACCGTGTCGGGGGGGACGCGAGTGGCTGCTGCACCGTGTCGGGGGGGACGTGAGCGGCTGCTGCACCTTGTTGGTGGGGACGCGAGTGGGTGCTGCACCGTGTCTGGGGGGTCACAACTGGCTGCTGCACCGTGTCGGGGGGGGAAGCGAGTGGCTGCTGCCCCGTGTCGGGGGGGGAAGCGAGTGGCTGCTGCCCCGTGTCGGGGGGGGACGCGAGTGGGTGCTGCACCGTGCCGAGGGGGACGCGAGTGGCTGCTGCACCGTGTCGGGGGGGACGCGAGTGGCTGCTGCACCGTGTCGGGGGGGACGCGAGTGGCTGCTGCACCGTGTCGGGGGGGACGCGAGTGGCTGCTGCACCGTGTCGGGGGGGGACGCGAGTGGCTGCTGCACCGTGTCTGGGGGGGACGCGAGTGGCTGCTGCGCCGTGCCGAGGGGGACGCGAGTGGCTGCTGCCCCGTGTCGGGGGGGGTCGCAACTGGCTGCTGCCCTGTGTTGGGGTGGGACGCGAGTGGCTGCTGCACCGTGTTGGGGGGGATACGAGTGTCTGCTGCCCCGTGTCGGGGGGGGTCGCAACTGGCTGCTGCCCTGTGTTGGGGTGGGACGCGAGTGGCTGCTGCACCGTGTTGGGGGGGATACGAGTGGCTGCTGCCCCGTGTCGGGGGGGACGCGAGTGGCTGCTGCCCCGTGTCGGGGGGGGACATGAGTGGGTGCTGCCCCGTGTCGGGGGGGACGGGAGGGCGTGCTGCCTCGTGTTGGGGTGGGACGCGAGTGGCTGCTGCACCGTGTTGGGGGGGATGCGAGTGGCTGCTGCCCCGTGTCGGGGGGGACGTGAGTGGCTGCTGCCCCGTGTCGGGGGGGACGCGAGTGGCTGCTGCCCCGTGTCGGGGGGGGACATGAGTGGGTGCTGCCCCGTGTCGGGGGGGACGGGAGGGCGTGCTGCCTCGTGTTGGGGTGGGACGCGAGTGGCTGCTGCCCCGTGTTGGGGTGGGACGCGAGTGGCTGCTCCACTGTGTCGGGGGGTGGGACGCGAGTGGCTGCTGCCCCGTGTTGGGGTGGGACGCGAGTGGCTGCTGCCCCGTGTTGGGGTGGGACGCGAGTGGCTGCTCCACTGTGTCGGGGGGGGGGATGCGAGTGGCTGCTGCGCTGTGTCGGGGGGGACGCGAGTGGCTGCTGCACCGTGTGTTGGGGGGACGTGAGTGGCTGCTCCACTGTCTTGGGGAGGACACGAGTGGCTGCTGCACCGTGTTGGGGGGGACACAAGTGGCTGCTGCACCGTGTTGGGGGGGACGCGAGTGGCTGCTGTACCGTGTCGGGGGGGGACACGAGTGGCTGCTGTACCGTGTCGGGGGGGACGTGAGTGGCTGCTCCACTGTCTTGGGGGGGTCGCCAGTGGCTGCTGCATCGTGTCTGGGGGGGGACGTGAGTAGGTGCTGCACCGTGTTGGGGGGGACGCGAGCGGCTGAAAATGGCTGAAATATAAATATGGTGAGGCCTGGCAGATTGATTATATCACACTCCCACAAACCTGCCAAGGGAAGCGCCACGTGCTTACAATGGTGGAGGCAACCACCGGATGGCTGGAAACATACCCCGTGCCCCATGCCACCACCCTGAACACTCTCCTGGGCCTTGAAAAGCAAGTCTTATGGCGACATGGCACCCCAGAATGAATTGAGTCAGACAACGGGACTCATTTCTGAAACAACCTCATAGACACCTGGGCCAAAGAGCACGGCATTGAGTGGGTGTATCACATCCCCTGTCATGCACCAGCCTCTGGAAAAATCAAATGATACAATGGACTGTTAAAGACTACACTGAGAGCAATGGGTGGCAGGACGTTCCAACATTGGGACGCACATTTAGCAAAGGCCACCTGGTTAGTCAACACTAGGGGATCTGCCAATCGAGCTGGCCCTGCCCAGTCAGAACTTTTACGTACTGTAGATGGGAATAAAGTCCCTGTAGTGCACATAAAAAATATGTTGGGGAAGACAGTCTGGGTTATTCCTGCCTCGGGCAAAGGCAAACCAATCTGTGGGATTGCTTTTGCTCAAGGACCTGGGTGCGCTTGGGTAATGCGGAAGGATGAGGAAGTCCGATGTGTACCTCGAGGAGATTTGATTTTGGGTGAGAATAGCCAATGATTTGAACTATATGATGTTACTTGCTACATAATATTATATGCCATACCAATGATATTACAATATGAATCACCCAGATTAATGAAGAATGAACTTTGATGAAACCGAGCAAAGCAGTGATGATGGAACCAGAACTGACTTTGACATGAAACAATCCAACACTGCATACCATCTCCATCTTTCCTGCCCTGAAAGATTATTAGGACAGATGGAGCCCAAAGTCATGGACTAAATGAACTCAACGAACATTTTAGAGGGATGGCCCATAGACTAAGGGAATGATATGTGTTGTGTATATATATCAAAAAACAGGAAAAGGGGTGGTGATTAATGGGAATGTATTGGATATTTGACATAGATGGTATAGAATAAGGGGTGGATACTGTCCTGGTTTTGGCTGGGATAGAGTTAATTTCCTTCCTAGTAGCTGGTATGGTGCTGTGTTTTGGATTTAGTATGAGAATAATGTTGATAACGCACCGATGTTTTAGTTGTTGCCAAGTAGTGCTTACACTAGTCAAGGACTTTTCAGCTTCTCGTGCTCTACCGACTGAGAAGGCTGGAGGTGCACAAGAAGCTGGGAGGGGGCACAGCCAGGACAGCCGACCCCAACTGGCCAAAGGGACATTCCATACCATGTGATGTCATGCCCAGTACATAAACTGGGGGCAAGCTGGCCGGAGGGGCCGCTGCTCGGGGACCGGCTGGGCATTGGTTGGCGGGTGGTGAGCAATTGCATCATGCATCACTTGCTTTGTATATTATGATTATTACTATTATTATTATTTTATTTCAATTATTAAACTGTTTTTATCTCAACCCATGAGTTTTCTCACTTCTACTCTTCCGATTCTCTCACCCATCCCACCGGGGGGGGACTGAGTGAGTGGCTGTGTGGTGCTCAGTTGCTGACTGAGGTTAAACCATGACACCACCTCACTGTCCCCTTTTTTAATTCCTCCCTCTCTGCCCTGTGGCCCATCACTATTCTTTGTTTTGCTCCATCTCTCTCAGTCTGGTTCCCTGTCCCTTCCTCCTCTCTGGCCTGTAGCCCATCTCTATTTTTTTCCCCTCTGCCTCTCTCTCCATGGCTCCCTTTCCCTATTTTTCAATCCCCCCTCTCTGCCCTGTAGCCGGTCGCTGTTGTATTGGGTTTACGTGGCAAGGTTTTGTTAGCTGGGGTGGGGGGGCAGGGGCTGAAGGGGTGGGTTCTGTGAGAAGACACCAGGAGTTGCCCCCATGTCGGGCACAGCCAGTTCCAGCTCCAAGATGGATCTGCTGCTGGTCAGAGCTGAGCCCATCAGCAACCCCGGTAGCACCTCTGTGATGGACATTTAAGAAAGGGTAAAAAATGCTATGCAGAAGCTGTGGTAGAGAAAATGTGAGTGTGAAACAGCCCTGCAGATACCAAGGCCAGTGAAGAACGAGGGGGAGGAGGTGCTCCAGGTACCACAGCAGAAATTCCCCTGCAGCCTGTGGTGAAGACCATGGTGATGCAGGTTGTCCCCCTGCAGCCCATGGAGGTCCACGGTGGAGCAGACATGCACCTACAGCCCATGGAGGACCCCATGCCGGAGCAAGTGGATGTGCCTGAAGGAAGCTGTGGCCCTGTAGAGAGCCTGTGCCGGAGCAGGCTCCTGTCAGCAGCTGTGGCCCCATGGGAGGGACCCCACACTGGAGCAGAAAAAGAGCGTGAGGAAGAAGGAGCAGCAGAGACAATGTGTGATGAACTGACTGCAACCCCTGCTCCCTGTCCCCCTGCACTGCTCAGGGGTAGGATGTAGAGAAGTCAGGAATGCAGATGAGCCCAGAATAAAAGAGCAGGGAGGGGGGGAAGCTGTTTTTTAGATTTGTTCTTATATCTCATTATCGTACTCTGATTTTGAATGACAAGAAATTAAATTAATTTCCCCAAGTCGAGTCTCTTTTGCCTGTGACAGGAACTGGTGAGTGATCTCTTTGTCCTTATCTTGACCCACAAGCTTTTTTGTTGCATTTTCTCTCCCTGTCTTGTTGAGGAGGGGGAGTGATAGAGCGGCTCGGTGGGCACTTAGCGGCCAGCCAAGGTCAACCCACCACAGTTTCCTTCCATCAGGCTCCCTGTCCCTATTTTTTAATTCTTGCCTATGTTTCTTGTACCCCATCGCTTTTGAAACTTTCTTTCTACCTCTCCATCCCTATCTTTTTGATTCTTGCATATGTTTCTTGAACCCAGTTGCTTTTTAAATTTTCTTCCTACCTTTCTCTATCTCCCTGACCTGATTTTAATTTCTTGCCAGTGTTTCTTGTACCCTGTCGCTTTTCAAATTTTCTTCTTACATCTCCCTCTATGCAGCTCCATGTACCTATCTTTTAATTCTTGTATCCTGTCGCTTTCAAAATTTTCTTTGTATGTCTCCCTCTATCCATCTTCCTGTCTATAATTAATTCTTCCCTCTCTGTCCTGTATCCTGTCACTTTTTGCACTTTCTTTCTACATCTACCTCTATCCGGCTCCCTGTTTCTATTTTTTATTTCTTGCCTATGTTTCTTTTCCCCTGTCACTTTAGAATTTTTCCCCATCCCTTGTCTTGTCTCTATCTTCTTGTCCTGCTGGTCCCTTCCACCTCTCTCTTCTGCTCCCTCTCTTATTTATTCCTCCATCTCTTTGTCCCTGTTTCCCCCCCGCAATCTCTCTGCTCTCCTCTCTCTACACCGTTGCCCTGCTCCCCGTCCCTCTCTTGTTCACAGCATCCCATTTTCTGGCTCCCTGTCCCACACCTTTTCTCTATGTCCCTCTGTCCTTCCTCCTGCTTTTCTCTTCCCTTTTCTCCCTCTGTCCTGCTGTATTTGGGCACGGAGCCTTGTAGCCAACTCACTGCCAGGATTTCTTATGTGCATTAATGAATAAACTTTTCCTGCCTCCTCTGTGCCCCTGGATGTGATTGCAGCCTCTGCATGCAGAGCTTGTGCCTGTGGACAGGTGCAGGGGAGGGGGTGATGTGCTGCAGGGCTTTGGCAATGGCCCCCTGTTCCCAAAGGGCTCCAGCTGGGGCTGGAGCTGGGGCAGCCCCAGGTGTGGCCAGTGAGGCTGAGGATGGGGCTGGCCCTGCTGTGTGAAGGGGCTCTAGCTGTAAAGGGGGCTGCCTGGGCACGCCTGCTTGAGGGAGCTGATGGAGGGGAACTGGCTGAGGAGTGAATCCAATGGGGTCCCACAGGCAGCTGCCTCCAGCAAGGAATGGCCAGTTCCTGTGGCAAGGAAGGATCCCCTGAGCCATCCCCAACAGAGCAGACCACCAGCGTGCGGTGCTGGGAGCTTGGTGCCTCCATCGGCTGCGTGTGTGAGCCGCCATGTATCGAGGAAGCCTTGCAGATGAGGAGCATCAAGGAGTCCACTGCATGCTGCTGAGTCGGTGAGGGTCGGGCAGGCAGCACTGCGGAGGAGGAAGGGGCAGAGGCAGAAATTATTACCATTCGCTGCGGTGAGTCGTGCATCCCCTTGCGTGTATCCTGGCCATGCTTCTCCAGATCTCTGCCTGCCTCCTTACCTGTCCCTGCCTCCGTCTCCCTTTTGGGCTGTCCAGCTCCCCGAAGCTTTTTGCTCTTGTGGTAGCACTGCCCTGTACACTACATTTCCTTTCTATGCCTCTCTCTTTCCAGCTCCCCACCCGCTATTATCTCATTCTTCCCACACTGCCTTCTTCCCCCTTGCTTGCGAAAACTGCATTTCTAGGTCTCCCTCTACGCAGCCACCTGTCTGTTTTCAGTGACTCCCTCTGCTCTGCACTTGGTCACTCTTCCCATGTCCTTTCCCTGTGGCTGTCTACCCAGCTCCCTTTCCCAATATTTAACTTCTTACCCCTATGGCCAGTACCCCATTGCTTTCCCAATTTTCTTCCTATGTCTCCATTTATCCGGTTCCCTCTCTGTGATTTTTATTTCTTCCTGCCTGTCCTCTACTTCATCACTTTTTAAATTTTGTTGTCATGTCTTCATTTATTTAGTTTGCTGTCCCTATATTTTATGTTTTTCCTCTCTGTTCTTAATACCTTCGCTTTTTAAATTTTCTGTCTACATCTCCATTTTAGTTTGCTATTGCTACTTTTTAATTTTTTCTTATTTCCTTAAACCCATTACTTTTAAAATTTTCTGTCTGCTTTTTTTCCATTCACTGTCTTTTTTAATTATTTCTTGTCTTTCCTTACTGCAGTCCTTTTAAAATTTCCTTTTTATGTCTCCGTTTTAGTTTGCTGTCCCTATTTCATATTTTTTCCTTTATTCCTCTAATGACTATTGCTTTTTAAATGTTCTTTCTATGCCTACTTTTATTCCCTTTGCTGTTTTCTTAAAATTATTTCTTGTCTTTCCTTAGTGCTGTCACTTTTTAAATTTTTTTTTCTATGACTCCGTTTTAGTTTGCCATCGCTACTTTTTAATTTTTTCCTTATTTCCTTAATCCTATTTGCTTCTAAAATTTTCTGTCTACTTTTATTCCATTCGCTGTCTTTATTTTTTAATTATTTCTTGTCTTTCCTTAGTGCCCTCGCTTTTTGAATTTTATTTCTACATCTGTTTTAGTTTGCTGTCCCTATTTTCAATTTTTTCCATTTATTTCCCTATTCCCCATTGCTTTTTTATATTTTCTGCCTTTACCCCGTTGGCTGTCTTTAATTCGCTCTCTTTTCTTTTAATTCTCTTCTTTCTTTAGAGCCACCACTTTTTAGATTTTCTTTCTACGTCTCCGTTTTAGTTCGCTGTTGCCATTTTAATTTTTTTTCCTTATTTCCTTAATCTATCTTTCTTTCTACCTTCATCCCGTTCGCTGCTTTTATTTCTTCATCATTTCTTGTCTTGCCTTAGTGGCCTCACTTTTAAAATTTTCGTTCTGTGTCTGCATTTTCATTTGCTACCAACACTGTTTAACTGTTTCCTATCTTAATCCCTTGGCTTTTAAAATGTTGCTTCTATGTCTACTTTTATCTAGTTTGCTGTCTCTATTTTTAGTTCTTTCCTGTTTGTCCTGTAGCTCATCGCTTTTTATATTTTCCTTCTACGCCTACTTTTGTCAAGCTCCCTATCCCTATTTTTAATTTGTTTCCTGCCTGTCATGTACCCTGTCGCTTTAAAAATTCACTTTGTATGCCTCCATTTATTTTGTTGTCCCTATTTAATTTTTTTCTTTACATCTGCTAATCCTTGTCACTTTTAAAGTGTTCTATGTCTACTTTTATCCCATTTGTTGTCTTTAGTTTTGAATTATTTCTTGTCCTTCCTTAGTGCCGCCCTTTTAAAAATTTTCTTTCCACATCTCCATTCTAGTTTGCTGTCCCTATTTTTTAAGCTTTTCACCTCTTAATCCCTTGGCTTTTAAAATTTTGTTTCTCTCTCTCTACTTTGGTGTCCCTATTTTAAATGTTTTCCTGTCTGTCCCGTACCTCATGGCTTTTAAAATTTTCTTTCCATGACCACTTTTATCAACAGGCCTATCCTTATTTTTTTAATACTTTCCCGTCTGTCATTTAACATGTCGCTTTTAAATTTTCTTTCTACGTCTGCTTTTATCCAGTTCACTGCCTTTATTTTTTTATTATTTCTTGCATTTCCTTAGTGCCCTCACTTTTTAAATTATCTATGTCTTTGTTTATTTCGCTCGCCGTCCCTATTTTTTAATTCTTTCCTCTCTTAATCCCTTGGATTTTCAAATTTTGTTTCCATGTCTATTTTTATCAAGCTCCCTATCCCTACATTTTATTCCTTTCCTGTCTCTCATGTACCCCGTCGCTTTTAAAATGTACTTGCTACGTCTCCATTTATTTACTGTGCTGTTCCTATTTTTAAATTTTTTCTTCTCTTAATCCCATGGCTTTTAAATTTTTTTTTACATCTTTTTATTTAGTTTTCTGTCTCTATTTTTAAATCTTTTCGTCTCTTAATCCCCATCACTTTAAAAATTTGCTTTCTATGTTTCTGTTTATTTAGTTCACTGTCCTTATTTTTTATTTTTTTTCTTTATTTCCCTAATCCGGGTTGCTTTTAATATTTTCTATTTGTCGTTTTATCCAGTTCACTGTATTTTAATTTTTTTCTCGTCTGTCCTTTACACCTTTCCTTTTTAAATTTTCTATGCCTGCGTTTTAGTTTGTTGTCCCTATTTTTCAGGTTTTTTCCTTTATTTTCTTAATCCTTTTTTGAAATGCCCTTTCTTTGTCTACTTTTATCCCATTCATTGTCTTTATTTTTTAATTGTTTCTTGTGTTTCCTTAGTGTCGTCACTTTTTAAATTTTCTTTCTATGTCTGCTTTTATCAAGGTCCCTATTTTTTAATTCTTTCTTGTCTGTTGTGTACCCTGTTGGTTTTTAAATTTACTTTATATGTCTCTGTTTTAGTTCGCTGTCCCCGTTTTTAAATTTTTTTCCTTTATTTCCTTAATCCTGTCACTTTTAAAATGTTCTTTCTATGTCTACTTTTATCCAGTTCCTGTTTCTATTTCTTCATTCTTTCCTGTCGGTCATGGATCGCATTGCTTTTTAAATTTTTTTTCTATGTCTACTTCTATCTGGTTAACTGTCCCTATTTTTCAACTTTTTACTGTCACAATTTTTAGTTTTGAAATTTTGTTTCTAGGTGTACTTTTATCTTGTTTTCTGTCTCTCCCAATTTTTTCCTGTCTCCTGTCACTTTTAAAATTTTCATTCTATGTCTACTTTTATCAAGATGTCTCTCTCTGTTTTTTAATTGTTTCCTGTCTGTCCTGTAGCCAGTTGCTTTTAAATTTTCTTTCCTCATCTATTTTTATCCAGTTTGCCGTCTTTATTTTTTAATTCATTCTAGTCTGTCCTGTACCCAGTTGCTTTTAAAATTATCTTTGTATGTCTTTATTTAGGGTTTTTGCTATTAATTTTTTCCTCTCAATGTCTTCACTTCTGAATTTTTGTTTTTATGTTCACTGTTATGTATTTTTCTGTCTCTGTTATTTACTTTTTTCCTGTCATCTACATTGTCACTTTAAAAATTTTCTTTCTGTATACTTTTATCCAGATGTCTAACCCTGTTTTTTATTATTTCCCATCTTTCCTACGTCATGTTGCTTTTAAATTTTTTTCTATATCTACTTTTATCCAGTTCGCTGTCTTTATTTTTTAGTTCATTCTAGTCTGTGCTGTACCCTGTCGCTTTTTAAATTTTGTTTCTATGTCTTAGTTTATTTAGATTGCTGTTCCTGTGTTTTAATTTTTTCCTTTATTTCCTTAATCTTGTTGTGTTTCTCTTTTTTTTTTCCTACATCCACTTTCATCTAGTTCCCATCCCTATTTTTTAATTCTTTCTTGTCTATTGGGTACTCGCTCAATTTTTCAATTTTCTTTTAGTTTGCTGTCCCTATATTTTACTTTTTTCCTCCTTTAATGCCTTCGTTCTCCCAATTTTTTTATATATCTACTTTTATCTAGTTTTCTGGCCCTATTTTCCAATTTTTTTCTCCTCTGCCTTATACCCTTTTGCTTTTTAGATTTTCTTTCTACGTCTACTTTTATTAAGCTGTGTATCCCTATTTTTCAATTCTTTCTTGTTTGTCATATACTGTGTCGCTTTTTAAGTTTTCTTCGTGTCTTTTTTTTTTTCCTTCCTCTTTTCTCGGTTCATCCCGAGACTTTAGAGGGTCTCCTCGGCACACTTTTATCTCTGGAGCGTAATTTGTACCTCTGTTGGTTTGTCAGAACATCTCCTCAGGTCACGCCTCTTCCTCAGAACAGTCTTTTTGTCTTCTCCTCCATCTCCCTCGTGACATCTATACTCCGTTGAAATCCCCTCTCAAGTACCTTTGTGCCCTCAAGCCTTCTTCTGTCTCTCCGGCCACCTCAGCACCCCTCTATTTCTGTCACAATGCTTCCTGTGAGCATCCTCATGTTCCGTGGCCATCCTTTAGTTCTGCAGCAGGATTTGTATCTTTCTTATTCAGAGACAACTCTTCCTCAGGCTTTCATTTTGCCCTAGAGCACTCTTACCTTCCCTCCGCCACGTCAGATGCCTCCATTTGGTCCCCGGTCCCCTGAGGACATCTGTACTCTGTTCAAATCCCCTCCCCAATACCTCATTGCAGCAGCAATCCTTTGTTTGTCTCTATGGCCACACTCCCCCCACACCCCAGAGCCCTCTCGTTCCTGTCACAACGCTTCCCGAGACTGTCCTCGTGTCCCACGGCACCCTTTGAGCTCTGCAGCCCTCTTTGCATCTCTTAGACAGACAGAACCCTTCCTCAGGCTTTCTCTGTGCCCAGAGCTCTTTCACCTTATTCACTGCCATCTAGGATGTCTCCATTCAGTCGCTCATTCCTTGAGGATGTCTGTACATTGTTGGGGGGACACCTCCTTGAGTTTTGCATTGTGTCCCAGAGCCGCCTTCTGTCTCTCTTTCACTCTAAGCACCCTTCTTCTCCTGTCATCATGCCTCCCGAGGCCGTCCTCCTGCCCCACAGCCCTCTTTCGTCTCTGTAGCGCACTTTGCACCCTTCTTGCTCCCCGAGAACCTTTCCACATGCCATCTTTCATCTCCAGAATGCACATGTTGTCCTCTATGCTAGCTAGGATACCTGTGTTCAGTCCCTGATCCCCTGAGGACATCTGTAGTCTATTCAGATCCCCTTTGGACTTTTTCATCGTGTCCTCGAGCCTTCTTTTCCCTGTCCCTCTCAGAACCCCTCTGCTACTGTCACGATGCCTCCTGAGGTCTTAGATGTTCCCCATGTGAGAGGCTGAACTGTAAATCATTTGTCTCAAAGATTGTTTGTCTAAGCGAAGAATCCTCTGGCTGCTACAAGGCCACAGAGATAACGGCTACAAGTGGGAGACTGAACTGTAAAACATTTGAAGACATCCTGCCAAGTCAGGTGCCAGTCGCGTGAAGAGTGGGGCTGGGGTCCTGGGGTCGCGTGAAACGTGCACATATGCAGGAATGCAGAGATATGCAGGTACGTGTTGTTGTCATGGAAATTGCAGCCCTGGAATGAGGATAAAAGGGACTGCCAAGACAAGCCCGGCGCGATCGCCCACCGCCGAAACATCAAAAGACTTGGACCCTCGGGATGCCACGGATCCATGGTGGTGACTATCCTTGCAACTCTGTCCCTAATGCTTGCTTAACTTCTGTCTTTTTATTCCATTCTATCCTGTCGCTACTAACTTCTCTTTTCTACTTTTGATAATAAAAAGCTGTCTGGGGTACACGGCATTTGACCTCATTTTGTGTCTTAATCTCGCTCTCGGGATCATATCGAAACCTCTCCCGACATTGGATTGGGACACCCCGTGGCCCACTTTTAGCTCCGTAAGCTCCCTTTGGACTCATTTTGTTGCAATCACACCTCTCCTAAGATCTCCATTCCCCAAAAAGAGCATTCTTTTTCTTTTCTATGCCATCTAGGATGCTTCCTAAGACCTTCCTTGTGCTCCACAGCATTTTGGTAGCACTTTACTTCCCTTTCTATCTCTCTCATCCCTCCGAGCCTTTCGTGACCCCTCTGTTCCCAGTCACCGTGCCTCCTGAGACCTTCTTTGTGACCCACAGCCCTGTTTTAGCTATGTAGCAGACTTTGATCCTCTCTCGTTACCTCTGAACCCCATTCCTCGGGTTGGCTTGTGCCTCAGAGCGCTCTTATCATCCTGTCTGCCATCTAGGATGCCTCCATTCGGTCCCCGGCCTCCCAAGGACATCTGTACTCTGTTCAAATCCCCTCCAGACTTCCTCCTTGTGTCCCTGAGCCTTCTTTGGTCTCTCTGGCCCATTCAGGACCCCTCTAGTGGTGTCACGATGCCTATCGTTGCCTTCAAGGTTGCCCTTAGCACACTTTTAGCTTTGTAGAGGACCTCGCACCCCTCTCATTCCCTCAGAAGACTTCTTGAGTCTATATCAGTGACTCGGTCCAGTTATTCGGTCCTCTCTTCCCTCTAGCCATGCCTCTATTCATTCCCTGGCCCTCTGATGACATGTTTTCTCAGTTCAGATCCCCTCTGGATTTAATCATGTCCCCAAGTCCTTTTTCTGTCTCTCTGGCTCCCTCGGGACACTTTTTCTCCTAGTCACGGTGCCTCCCAAGACCTTCCTTGTGCTCTACATCCATTTTGTAGCACTTTAGGTGAGGCCATCTTTGAGCTGTAGAGCACTCATTTATTCCTCTATGCTATCTAGGATTCCTGTGTTTAGTCCCCGCCCACCCAAGACCATCTGTACTCTGCTCAAAACCCAAGTTCCTCCTTGTGTCCCCAAGCCTTCTTTTGTCCATCAGACCCCCTCAACACCCCTCTCCTCACAGTCACGATGCCTCCTGAGACCCTCTTTGTTCTCCACAGCACCTTGTAGCACTTCATCTCCCTTTCCATCTTTCTTGTTCCGTCAGAGCCTGCCATGTTTCTTTGCTGCACAGCGCTCCTTTATCTTTCTCTCTGCCATCGATGGCATCTCCATTCAGTTCCTCTCTCACTCGGTCATCTGTAGTTTGCCTAGATGCCCTCCTGAGACTCCAAGGCCCCCACTGTGTCTCCAAGCCTTCTTTTCTTGCCCTGCCCCCTCCAAATTCCTCTACTCTCTCTAACGATGTCTTCTGAGTCCTTTCTTATACTCCACAGCACTCTTGTAGCTCCCTTTTGATTTTTTTTTTTGTGCGCTACAGAGCACTCTTATCTTTTTGCCATTTAGGATGCCTCCATTCAGCCCCCAGCCCCCTGACAACATCTGTACTTTGTTGAAATCCCTGCAGAATTCCTCATTGTTACCTGTGAGGCTTCTTTGGTCTCTCGGGCCCCCTCAGGACTCCTCTGCTCCCATTGCCGAGCTCTCGTGAGACATCCCCTATGTCCCAGAGCCCTGTTCTAGCTCGGGAGGGCACTTTGCACCCCTCTTTTCCCATCAGAACCCTTCCCAAGTCCACATCTGTCACCCCGGTTGGTCTTTCTGTCCTCTCAAGCATTCAGTGCGCCTCCATTCGGTCCCCTGAGAACATCTGTACTTTGTTCAACTTCCTTTTCCGCTCATTGCATCCCCAAGACTCCTTTGGTCTCTCCGGCCCCTTTGGGACCTCTCTAATCCTTCTGACGATGCCTCTTGTTCTGTCAGAACCTCTTCCGAAGCCACCTTTGTGCTCCACAGTAGTCTTTGTTTTCTGTCTTATAGTATGTTTCTATGTGGTATCTGGTACCCAAAGATGTCTACCGTCAGCTCAGACCTTCTCTTGAGTTTTTCAGAGAAGGCGATCGCCTTCATCTATTTTTATCGACGCAGCTCCTGGGGTGTTTTTTGTCATGTTTTGCAATTCACTTTTGTTCTAGCTACTCAGGTGTTAATTAGGCTGCTTCATGCTGCTTCATACAGCTTCTGATAAATTTCTTGTATTTCCATGGGGTTTTTGTGTTTTCTGTCCTTTGGGACTCATCTAGTTCTGTTAAGGGAGTCAGTCGGAGAGGCCGTGGAGGTGACTCTAAATCATCGCTCATTTACAGTAAATAATTTACTTTGCAACCAGAGATATTTCTGAGAAGGGATTTTTACAGGATCTAATTCTGCTTTGTCATTCAGTCCTATCCAGAACATAGTTCTGGGAGAAGTTAGGTAGCATGCATGGTCTTGCTAGAAATGAAGTGTAGCCCCATAGACTTTTTGGGGTTTTTATAGGAAACTAAAGCACATAATTTCTGATAACAACACTATCTTTGCACTTAATGAGCTACTTTCCTACATAGCTTAGTATAACATCTATTTTATTCTATCTACCCCCCAGAAAATTTAAGCTTTATTCCCTACCTGGTTGTGTTGCTGATGCAATAGACGTAGTTGTAGTAAGAGAGCAGGTATCATTGTTTCCAGTAAGGGTCGCTTTCTCTGTTCAGGGCTTTGCATGCTGTAAACTTAAGGCAGATGAGAAACTTCCCCACCGCCCTTCCGGCTGCCTTTATGCCTTTGGGTGGTTCACCCCTCCCCTTTCCCAGTGGATTGTGGGAAGGGTGGTGGGTGGGTCCCAGGGTATATGAGCCACAGCCTCTGGTTAGGGAGCTCATCCTGCTCCTGGGCTTCTCTGGTGTTAGTGCTTTGCTGTTCCTTCAGTTAATTGCAGGATTTGAGCTGGTTAGGGCACTTGGGCAGATGTGTTTTGACATTTAGAGAAGCAGAGGCATCTGCATAAGAGCTTCGGGACGAACCAAGGTTATGCAGCATATATAGTGGAAAGTATACTTGTATCCAGCTTTCTTTTTTCAGGTCAATAATTTTGTATTGAGCATTCAGGGGTAGCAAGATGGCTTAATAGTATGCTTTTTTTTATTCTAGGTGCGTTGCATGTTTTTAGAATTCCTGACTTTATTGAAGATGGAACCTTGTCTTTTTACCAGTTTTGCTGTGTACTCTGTAAGCTGCTGGTATTATCTGTCTTAATAGAACTGATAGTGAGATTATCTAGCAGGGCTTAGGGTGAGCATCTTAAGTGCATCTGCATATGGAGCTTTAGTGTTACTTGAGAAAGTGGCAGGGACTTAAGGCGTACTGTCTTTCAGGGTATGGGATGGCTTATTGCCTTTTTCCAATTGCCCACAGAGTACCGTGTTGTCTCTAGAACCTTTGCAGCTTGTGGCAGGCCCCTTGTAGATCATAAGCATCAGGACTTCATTTATCTTGCGGGCCTGTAGCAGAGCCCAGAGTCTGTAGGAAGATGGAAGATAGGAGGTGCCTGCAGAATGTAGGGTACAGCTCAGAAGAGCAGCTCCCGAGGAGCGGCCGATGCAGGGGGTTCAGGTGATGCAAATACAGGGAAGGAGCTGTCAGGAAGGAGTGGGGCTCTTTCCCTGACCGTTCAGGAGAAGAGAAGGGGTTTCAAAAGTTTTGGGACTGGGGGATGGTTGGGAAAGGGAGGAGGGTTTGTCAGCCTTTCTCAGACTGGTTTTGCAGTTGGTTTTGGGTGTAAATGAGGTCTGTTTTGTTTTAGTCTCTCTGCAGCTGAGGGGAGGTACGACAAAGTCACCAGAGACACAGTGTAAACCACCAAGGCCTCTGTATCACAGTATTCAGGGCTGAATGTCTGATTAGTCTCATCTTGGAAAGCACTAGGTACATTAAAATACACCCTCCTGAACTCTGAGGTCTCTGCTTCTCTGTGCCTTTTACTTATTTCATTCCCAACTTAGTTTTTGCATCCATCCCTTCACCATCTATGTGGATGTCAGTCATTGTTACTTAGTGGCATTGACTAGGCACTTATTTCCAGCGCAGGTTTGTCACTGTCTTAGCTGGAATTTCTTGGAGAAGAGGATGCATATTATTTGTGCTCGTAACAATCTCCAGCCGGGGGTCTTTCTCTTATTGCAGTCCTGGGCATGCAAGCTTTTTTCTACTATTGCAGTTTTGCTTTTATCCTTAAGTGTCCAATGAGGTTTGCTCTAGTATGTCATTGGCAGTACAGGCATCTGAGGGCCAGCCTGCATTCAAGGAACAGCATAAGGTTATCAGTGTTGACTGTCGGTAGAGGAAGGAAACTTCTTTCGGAGGCTGAGGTGATGAAGCAGAGTCATTTGTTTTGTTTGATTTCCATCACAGGGGCAGAGTGGGGCTGGAACATGCAAAATATGGTCCTGGACAGGGGAGCTGTCCACTGCATGGGAGGCTGTGAGAGATCACAGATATTGCTGGACAGGCATTAGAACCAGGTGCTTGGGTTGGACCAACCTGGCAGAGCCATCCTGCCACCTGAAGTAATGCATACTTCTGTACTGAGATTTGAATAGCTTGGTCTGCATTGCATTTGGCTTTTCCTCATGGAGCTTGTATTTTGGCAAGAAGCATCTCATCAAGTATTTGGGTCTGAAGGGTCTCTGTTAGATTCTTGGCACCTGTCCCCATTAGATATTGTGACCATCAAGTCATATTCAGCATCTGTCTGCATTTGGGTCTCCTGTAACTGCTGTGCAGTTTTGGATTAAGACATAGTGCAGTGTTACCTAATAGTAGCATTTTGTATGCAAGCAGCTTCCGGCAGCCCAGTCTCCCGTGCTGTATATGTCAGTGCTCTCATTTGAGCATGCTGTCTACCGAGGGGTTCTCCATGCTGCAGTTCATGGAGTAATTTAGGAGTTATTTATCCATAAAGGAAGCGGATGGTGTTGTGGGCTATGACGGGGGGTGAGGTTGATTGTTCAGGTTTTGTGCTTTGTCTGTGGTGCCTGAGTATGTAAGTCAGTCACAGGGATTTGTTAGTCTGTTTTGCATGGTGGGCTCTCTTGTTTGGAAAGCAGTATATAACATCTGTGTGCATCTCTGCATTTTCCTGAGGTGGGCTTGGCATCAAAGGTTACTGTTCCCAAGTCATCAGAGATGGACCGACTATACAAGCAGGTGCCTGATGCGGTCACTGACCCTGGAGGCACGGCATGGGAGGTGAGAGGAGCCATGTTAGCCTGCTGGGGGAAAGGATGAGTTGGGCGTGTGGCTATTGATAGAGGAAAGAAGAAGGAAGGGTGTATACTTCTTATGGGTACTACTGTTTGTCTTTTTTTAACTTGCTGATGTTGCTGACTCAGCGTGGCAGATCAGAGTGCAAAGCATGGATTAACAAGGTTAGCGGAGCGAAGAAGTCAGAATGGGGCCGGTTCACTGTTTGTTAGGGTATTTGTCAGCATTCAGTTGACTTTTGTTTTATTGTTGCTGCAGATGCACCGAAGGGAGGAGGTGAGTGGAGCACCTTGAGAAGGTAGGTTGGCATGTGACTATGGAGGGAACACATCACTATGAGTGCCTATGAGACTAGTTAACGCTCTGTTTTGAAGGTGTGAAATGACTCTCAAAAATACATGCAAAGCTGGATATCTGCCCCTGAGTTTGTGGTGCAAGGTGAGTGATGAATGCCAAACCATAGTAGCAGTTATTTTTGAGGTGTAGAATTGTTTGTGAGCAGGTGACTGCTTCCAGGCACAACGGTCACTTTGTACCTCTTGGTTTCTAGGTGCCATGGGTGATGCTGGCTGCAACATCCGGTATTAGACGGGGAGCAAGCGGAATGCCACAGCGCTTCTGAGGGCATTGTTATGGAAGAGGTCAGCATTGACTGGTGTGATGCTGATTGATGGCACTCCGTGTTTGCAAATGATGAAGAGGATCCAGGTGATCACAGCAACATCCTAGGTAGACTATGTGGTCTTTGCACAGGTTGGTTTCTGACCCCATCCCTCTGAAAGGCAAGTTGAGGGGCTGATGCTATCTTTGTGTGGTTGGGTGGGTGGGGAAACCGCAGGTTGGGCAGGAAGGGGTTTTAAAATTGGTGTAGCCGAAAAGGTGGTTTGAGATTGGACACATTTGGGCAGAGAGAGGGTGTGGGGTTCTTTGCAGAAAACACAAGAGTCTACCGGGCAGGGCAGTTACAACCTGTGTCTATAGTATTGTGTAGCTTTTGTAGTCTGTGTTCCATACCATACTTTATTTGGGTCTTGATGTCTCTATTGTTCTCTGTGCCCAGTGGGCACAGTAGCAATACCGAGGGTCTCACAAGCCTTGGCTCATCACTGTAATGCTTACTGAGCACTTCCTTTCTCACGTTATAAGTCCAACACACAGATCTGTCGTGCATGTCTCGTGTATCAGAAGTTTATGGATGGTCATCTTTTTGCAGTGGTGATTAAGGCAGCATCAGCATTGCTGCTCAGGAGCAGTCTGTCTTCCTGGAGCCCTTTTCTGGGACTTCTTCCCTGTGTCTTAACACTCTTAAGTCTTTAAGCCTAGCTTCTCACACATCCATTGTCCCAGTTGTGGACATATCTCTTTATCACAGGTGACAGCATTTGAATTTTGGGGGGCTGATGTAGATTATTCCTCATGGCCCCTTCAATCTCACCTGACGGCATCTCTGGGCTGGGAGTCATTCTTCTTGCGGACAGTTTTCTTGGGTCTCTGGGTTGTGTTGTTTGTAGTGTTTGTGTGCAGGGTCAGCCTGTGCTTGTGTGTCTCGGTTGGAGCTGCTCTGCCTGGGTGCGTAGCAATGGCAGAGTCAGGGGAAGAATAGCAATAAGAGCATATGGTTAATTTAATATGCCTAAACTGTTTTGGCAAAGGCCGTACAGCCCATCTCAGAGCAAGTAGGCATCGGCAGCAGATGAGGACAGTAATTTCCATAGCATTTTTGCAGGCGCTAAGGGGATGACCAGCGCTGTCTGGAAGAGGCAGCTGGAGTGCTAGTAGAGCACATAGAATCTCCAAGGTGTTAAGGCTTGTATGTGTAGGGCTTAATGTTTGAGTTATGTTTCTTTTAATGGCAGGCTGTAGTTGGACTCTAGAGGGTATTCCTAAATGGGAGCAAGACCTCTGGAATTGTTAAGCTATCCCTCTGTATCCAGGTGACTCATTCAATATTGTCTTGATGAGCCATGCACCAAAGGGCACTGGGGAGGGGACAAGGTTGGCAATTTGCAGGAGGGGGATTTAAAGTTACTACAGGGCAAAGGGCTGTCCGGGAACAGTCCTCTCTGGGCAGGTAAAGGGACCAAGTTACTGTTCAGTGTGAAGCTAGCGTGGGCAGGGCAGTTCCAGCCTGTGTCTGTTGTTGTTGTGTAGTTTTGTGTGGCCTGTCTTCTGTGCCTTAGACCTTCCTCAGGTCACAATGTGCTCTTGGCGCTCAAGGAGCACGGCAGGTGCGTCGGGCGCCATCCCTAGGGTCTCGAGTGCCTGTACTCATCGGCATAGTGCCAATCGGGTGCCGCTTTTCTTGCGTTACAAGCTTAAAGCGTGGATCCGTCTTGCGTCTTGGAAGTTTCTGAATGGTCTCTTTTATGGCATTGTTCCCAGCTGCGTGAGCAGCTCTGCTCTCTAGCCATCCATTTTTTGCTGACTGGGACTTCTTCCCTGCATCCTTATGTTCTTAGGTCTTGATGCCAGCCTTCTTGCGCATACGTCTCCTCACTTCTGAGAGTAACTTCTTGTCACGGGCCATGACAAGTTCTCCTCTTTTTCTGGGGTTGCCACAGAGCCTCCTCACATCACTGTCACAGTCTCATAGGTGGTCTTGCCAGACAGCATCTTCCATCTGGGTGTCATTCTTCTTGCTGAGAGTTTTCTCTCTTCTTTGAGGCATGTTGTTTGTAGTGTTCTGTGTAGTGTTGGTCTGTGCCTGTGTGTGTTTGGCTTGGAGCTGCCCTGCCCGGGGGTGTAGAGTCAGGGGTAGGTGGAATAGCGATAAGAGTCTGTGGTTAATATGTTGGTATGCCTAGACTATTGAGGCAAAGGGTGTACAGTCATCTCAGATCCAGTAGCCATCAGCAGGTTGTGTGGACGGCTCTTTCAGGAGTGTTGTATGGGGGAGAGCAGAGCCACGTGGGGAAGGGCTGTTCAGGGGTAGTGAAGCAGATTGCAGCTCCTAAGTGTTAAGGCTTCTTTGTGGGGGGTTTAAAGGTTGTGGGTTTGCTTTTAATGGCAGGCTGTAGTTGGACTCTAGAGGGTATTCCTACATGGGAGCAATTGTTAAGCTATAGCTCTACATACCAGTGACTCATTTCATATTTTCGCAGATCCAGTGGTATGTGCCATGCACAGAATAGTGACAGAGGTGGCAAGCAGAGCACTGTAAGAAGGTCATTGCAAGGCCACTCTCCATAATCTTTGAGAAGTTGTGGAGATTGGTGGATATGCTAGAATACTGGAAGAAGGCTCATGTCACCCCCATCTACAGCAAGGGCTTAAAGGAGAATCCAGGAAATTATAGGTCCATCAGTCATACTTAAGTCCTTGGGAAGGCTGTGGAATGAATCTTGCTGAGGTCTATCAGAAGTCAAATGAAGCATGTGACTAAGACAAGCCAGCACAGATTCACCAAGGCAAATTTTGCTTGACAAACCTGATTGTCATAGAAGGCAAAGTAACCTGTTCAGTTGATGTGGGGTGAGCAGTGGACTCTGTCTACCTGGATTTCTCCAAGGCTTTCAATATGGTTTCTGACAGCCTCCTCCTAGATGAAGTCATGTGTTACGGTCTAGATAAGCCTTCTGTGCGGTGGGTGGGGGACTGGCTGACAGGCACCACCTAGAGGGTGGTGGTTAATAGCTCCTTTTCAAACTGGCAACCTGTCACAAGCAGGGTCCCCCAGGAATCGATATTGGGCCTGACACTGTTTAACATTTTAATTAGTAATCTCGGTGATGGGATCAAGTGTACTCTGAAGTCGGACAATGATACCAAACTGAGTGGGGAAGCGGACACTTTAGAGGGGAGAGCCACCCTGCAGAAATACCTGGATAGGGTAGAAGTGTGGGCTAACAAGAACCTTATGAAGGTCAACAAAGACAAATTTAGGGTATTTCACCTGGGAAAACATAATCCCAGAGTACAGCACAGCCTGGGATCTACCCAGCTGGGGAGCTGCTGTGGAAAGGGACCTCGGGTCCTGGCGGAGAACAAGCTTAATATGAGCTAACAGTGTGCTTCTGTGGCAAAGAAAGTCAATAGGATGTAGGGCTGCATGAACAAGGGCATCACCAGCAGAGATAAAGTCTTTATCTCACTGTACTCGGTGCTTGTCAGGCCACACCTGGAATACTGTGTTCAGTTTTGGTTCCCGCTATACAAAAGTCATGGACAGGCTGGAGAGAGTGCAGAAAAGGGCCAGAACAATGATCAGAGGACTGGAAATCTGGCCATATGAGGAAAGGCTGAGAGCGCTGAGTTTGTTCAGCCTCGTGAAAAGAAAGCTTAGAGGAGACCTTATCACCATGTTCCAGTATTTAAAGGGTGGCTACAAAGATGATGGAGACTTCCTTTTTACAAAGAGTCACATGGAAAAGATGAGGGGTAATGGGTTCAAGTTTCTCCTGGGGAGAATCTGATTGGACACAAGAGGAAAATATTTCGCAATGAGAACAATCATCCATTGGAATAATCTCCCCAGGGAAGTGGTGGATTCCCCAATGTTGGATGCTTTTAAGATTCAGCTGGACAGGGTATTGGGTCATATTGTTTAGACAGTGATTTTGCCAAGAAAGTTGGACTAGATGATCCTTGAGGTCCCTTCAACCTGGTAGTCTATGATTCTATGAATAAGGTGGGTCAGCCTGTGGTGTTGGAGGGAAGATTAGTCTTGTGGCTATATGACTGCATAATGGTTTTTGTTTTTTGAAGGTGCAAAACAATGAGCGAAGCGGGATATGGGTACTAGAGCAGACTTAGGCAAGGTGAGCAATGACTAGTGAGCTGAAGTAGCAGTTATTTTTCAGGCGTTGTATTGATGGTTATAGTTAAAAACATAGCCTGTTGTTTGGGTTTTACGAGTGGTACACAAGCTTCAGTGTGGTAGCCCCAAATGATGGAGTTTGGGTGCTAAAGTGGCCAAGGTAAAGGAGCGGCAGATGGGGAATTGCTGCAGGCAGGCTGCAGTTTTGGGCAGTATCTCAGCATGTACCTTTTGCTTTAGTTTTTCCACATGTCACGGGCAGCCTCGGAGGGGTGTAGCCACCTGCTAAGGAGCGGTCTGAGAAGGTGAGGTGTTTGTGGGCTGGGTCACCATTTAGTAGCAAAGTATTACATGGCATCTTGGTGAAGCATTTACCCCTTGGCGTTGCGGGAGCTGTGCTGGCTGCGTTTGGAATCATTAGAGGCGAGCTGGGTAGTAGAGAGGAGGAGCACGGGACTGGTGATATCTCACAAGTGCAATGGTAACTTTGTCTCTTGGCATCTTAGGTGCCACGAGTGACAATTGCAGCATCTGACTCTGGAATCGGCATGGAGACAATGAGCAGAGCACTATGGCATTTTTGAGGAGGAGGGTGTTGTGGAAGAGGTTGGCAGTAACCAGTGTGATGCTGAATACCAGCACTGTTTTGTGGCTTTTTTCCCAGATGAAGCAGATGAACTGGGTGACTGCAGCAACATCCCAGTTAGTTTTTTTTTTTTTTTGAGGATGTATTCAGATCCCCGGCCCTCTGAAAGCTAAGTTAAGGGACCAGGGCATAGAAGGGAACAAGGCTGGGAATTGCAAGGAGCGGTTATGAAGTCAGTGTAGGGGTGAGGACTGTCCAAGAACAGTCCCCTTTGGCAAGGTAAAGGGAGCGGGTTACTCTTCAGCATGATGGTAGCATGGGCAGGGCCGAGCAGTTCCAGCCTCGTGTCTGTGGTGGCATGTACTTTTCTGTAGTCTCTTCTGTGTGTTATACCATAGTTTTCTCAGGTCTTTATGTTGCCGTAGCTTTTTGTGATCAGCAGGCACCTTGGTAGTCCTCCAAAGGGTCTCAGGGTGCATTGCCTCATCAGCATAGTGTCTGTTGAGCCCTTCTTATCTTGTCATTGTAGCTTAAAGCATGGACTTGTCTGGCATGAATAGCATTGTAGATGTTTTTGAGGGGTCATTTATTGTAGTGGCAAGCCAGGTGGTGGCCACAGCTCTGCTCTTGAGAGTTCTGTTTCTATAGTTGTCTGTAGGGGTTTCATCCCTGCATCCTTAATGGTCTTAGGTTTTAAAGCCTGGCTTCTCATGCATCCATTGTTCTGTTTTTGATGGTAGTTTCCTCTCACGGGCTGTGGCAGTCGCCTCACTTTCTTTCCCAGGGATGCTCTAGGGCATCTATGCTGTCATGGCACTGCAGGGTTTCTTTGCTGGAGGCATCTTAACTATGGGAGTTTTTCTCACTTGTGGTCCTCTCATGTCTTATGGTCACGTTGTTTGTGGTGTCTGTGTGAGGACACTGTGTGTGTGTGTGTGTGTGTGTGTGTCTGGGCTGGAGCTGCCCTGCCCAGGAGTATAGCAATGTTGAAGACCAGGGTAGCACAGCTTTACGGTGGTATAGTTACATGTTGAATCTGTCCAGATTCTTTAGGCAAAGACTGTACAGTCCATCTCTGGGCAAGTAGCTGTAGACAGCTGCCACAGTTACTTTAATTGTGTTTTGTGGGTGCTAGAGGTTGGGCTTTGGCCTTTTGGGAGTGGCAGTTTGCATGGTAGTCGAGCGGGTTTAGTGTTGAATTTGGCCTAACTTGTATATGTGGGGCTCAATATCTGGGGTTTGTTTTTTTCCAGCTGTAGTTAGAAGGCATATGCAAAACTAAGACCTTCGGTCTTGTCAAGCTATGGGTCAGCATCCAGTTGACTCGCTTTACAAAGTTTGATTAGCATGGTCTGTTTAGGTGGAGGTGGTTTGGGCAGGTTTTTTGGATAGTCAGTAGGTATTGGCAAGCAGGGTGTAGAGTCCCTTTACTTGTGTTTTGCCAGTGGCCTAGGGTGATCTGGATCACTGGAGAAAATACTCAAGTGAGTCTTGCCAGAGCATACAAACTGATGCCAAGCATCTTCCCTGGCTTGCTGTTAAGAAGGCTGAAACTTTGGAATCAAATGGAGTGGCAACATTGTTTTGAAGTGTGTGGCGAGACAGTTCCAGGGATGGCTCTAGAACTGGGGCAATATGGCATCGTGGCAGGTGGGTGGTGAAACAAGTGTGTTTTGAGCGAGGGGTGGGTTGAGTAGTTGTTGAAGGAGTGTTAGCTTCTGAATGTGCCTAACCTTGTATGTGTGAGGTGTTTCACTGCAGGTTGTATTTAATGTTGAGCATAATGTTTTTTTTTTTAAAAACCAAACACAGCTGGGGGATCTTTTTTTTTCTTCTCCCTGGCTCACTTGGTTTCTTTTCCCCTGGTCCTGGCCAGTCTGTGAGGTGATGTTCATTGCCAATGTTTTGGTGGAGGTTGGGCTCAGGCTGGGGTTTTCATAAGCAGGGCAATTTTTGAGGCCCCTGGAGAGTGCTGCAGACACAGGGCACTGGCCTGTTGTCACAGGCCTGTGGCAGAATGGATCAGTTGAGAGTGAGGGGTGGTTTGTGAGGTAGCTGAATGAGTGGTGTGTGATGACTGTATGTAACCTTGCATGATTATGTGGTGGTGTGTTTAATGTTTCTTGGCAGGTTGTGTGTGGAGTTGAGATTTTTTTCTTTTCAGACATTTAGGAAAACTATAATAAAAAACCTCAGCTGGGGGATTTTTCTTTTTTCCCCCAGCTGGGTTTTTTTCCCCTGGTCCCGGCTGCTCTGTGAGGTGATGTTCATCACCAATGTTTGGGCAGAGGTCAGGCACTCAGGCCAGGGTTTTTGCAGGGAGAGTGCATTTTTGATGCCCCTGGGAATGCTGTTCCTAGGGAGCACTGTTCTGGAATGTGCCATTTGTGTGTCTCTGCAGGGAGGCATGGTGTGTAGTGCATGGTCATGAGAAGATGAATGAGGATCTTGCAAATGAAGGGTGTGGTGAATTGGAGTAGGTCACCAGTGTCGTTGAGGACCAGCTTGTGAACCAGGGGGGCCTAACTGTGTGGTTTATTGGTAGGAATGTAAATTATTGTGGGGGGCTTTTGTAGTGTTGGGATGTAACAGTATTTTTTCCTTTTTATTTTTGTGTGCAGGCGTAGAAGCAGAGGGTCTGTTGAGATGAGTGGTGCTCAGCTGCTTTCTATCCAGGAATACAACTTGCAGAGGTGATCCCTCCGCAAAGACAGAAGACTTAGATGTAAAGCGGTAGACCGAGTACCTAATGGGAGCAAGAAATGTGGAAAAGACTACTAGGTAGAGAATCACAGGCACTAAGTAGTTGTGCTGACTTCTAAGGTAATGCTGAATTTTTAGAGGTGAAATGTATTTATAAAAATAATGAGTTGGAATAGAATAAATGTAATAGTAGTGAGTATTGGATCAACTAGAGAGTATATAATTGTTATCACTGTAGTAAAGGTACATGATCAAAATGAAATGTAAAAAATGGTAATAGAAATCTTACTTAGAGTCAGTAACAGACCACTGTAAACATGGTAAAAAAAAAAAAATTATAGGCAATAA